>NW_027361825.1:42762500-42766939 GCF_039654945.1 Dendrobates tinctorius | reverse complement strand
TGAACCCTCAATCTTCTGATCCGAAGTCAGACGCCTTATCCATTAGGCCACGCGGTCTTTTGCTTGACATGTGATGCTTGAGTACGTGGTTCCGTGGTCTAGAATAAGAATCTTACTGAGTCAATGACGAAGACACGCTTACATCTCTCTCTCTCAGCACGTGTATACTTTCTTCAAAAAAACTCATGGAAACTGACTGCCATGATGGGACTCGAACCCTCAAAATTCTGATCTGAAGTCAGACGGCATCTTACCCATGATGTTCTCTCTCTCTCTCTCTCTCTCTCTCTCTTCTCTTTCTCTCTCTCTCTCTCTCTCTCCCCCCACCCCCCCGTTTGGTCAGAATCCGCCTTATCCGTTCATTTATTTATTTTTTCTCGTTCTCGCTGTCTCTCTTGCTTTCTCTTCATTCTCTCTCAAACATAATGACATTGTTCTTACATTTTCAAGAAAATTGTAGCTAAATTTCTCTTTGATTAGCTTGAATGGGAATAATTCTAGCACTCTCAGCGCAGTTAGTCAGGATTGGCCGAGTGGTCCTAAGGCGCCAGACTTAAAAGTGTTCTGTTTCCCTTGAGGTGGGTATTCTGGTCTCCAAATGGAGGCGTGGGTTCAAATCCCACTTCTGACAGCTTCTTTTAGTGTCCTTACTTGGTCTAAAACTGACATGTCTCTCCTATACTGTCATATAACCCTCTCAGCATGTGTACATTCTATTCTAAAAGCATGTGGAGGGAGGACTGCCACCACCGTGAAGGGATGATAACCCTAAATCTTCTGATCTAAAGTAAGATGCCTTTTCCATTTGACCACGTGCTCTTCAGAATGGCGCATGATGCTTTCGTAAAAAACGCTCAGTATATATACATTTTTCAAAAAGTGTGGAGAAAGAGAATGCCAGGACCACGAAGGAACTTGAACCCTCAATCTTCTGATCCGAAGTCAGACTGCCTTATCCATTAGGCACGCGGTCTTTTGCTTGACATGTGATGCTTGAGTACGTGGTTCCATGGTCTAGAATAAGAATCTTACTGAGTCCAATGACGAAGACACGCGTAACATCTCTCTCTCAGCACGTGTATACTTTCTTTCAAAAAAAACTCATGGAAACTGACTGCCATGATGGGACTCGAACCCTCAAAATTCTGATCTGAAGTCAGACGGCATCTTACCCATTGATGTTCTCTCTCTCTCTCTCCTCTCTCTCTCTCTCTCTCTCCTCTTTCTCTCTCTCTCTCCTCTCTCCCCCCACCCCCCGTTTGGTCAGAATCCGCCTTATCCGTTCATTTATTTATTTTTTCTCGTTCTCGCTGTCTCTCTGCTTTCTCTTCATTCTCTCTCAAACATAATGACATTGTTCTTACATTTTCAAGAAAATTGTAGCTAAATTTCTCTTTGATTAGCTGAATGGGAATAATTCTAGCACTCTCAGCGCAGTTAGTCAGGATGGCTGAGTGGTCTAAGGCGCCAGACTTAAAAAGTGTTCTGTTTCCCTTGAGGGTGGGTATTCTGGTCTCCAAAATGGAGGCGTGGGTTCAAATCCCACTTCTGACAGCTTCTTTTAGTGTCCCTTACTTGTCTAAAAACTGACATGTCCTCTCTATACTGTCATAAACCCTCTCAGCATGTGTACATTCTATTCTAAAAGCATGTGGAGGGAGACTGCCACCACCATGAAGGGATGATAACCCTAAATCTTCTGATCTAAAGTAAGATGCCTTTTCCATTTGACCACGTGCTCTCAGAATGGCGCATGATGCTTTCGTAACAAACGCTCAGTATATATACATTTTTTCAAAAAGTGTGGAGAAAGAGAATGCCAGGACCACGAAGGGACTTGAACCCTCAATCTTCTGATCAAAGTCAGACACCTTATCCGTGGTCTAGAATAAGAATCTTACTGAGTCAATGACGAAGACACGCTTACATCTCTCTCTCAGCACGTGTATACTTTCTTTCAAAAAAACTCATGGAAACTGCCATGATGGGACTCGAACCCTCAAAATTCTGATCTGAAGTCAGACGGCATCTTACCCATTGATGTTCTCTCTCTCCTCTCTCTCTCTCTCTCCTCTCTCTCACTCTCCTCTCTTCTCTCTCTCTCTCTCTCTCTCATCTCTCTCTCTCTTCTCTCTCTCTCTCTCTCTCTCTCTCTCTCTCTCTCTCTCCTCTCTCTCTCTCCCCCACCCCCCGTTTGGTCAGAATCCCGCCTTATCCGTTCATTTATTTATTTTTTCTCGTTCTCTCTGTCTCTCTGCTTTCCTCTTCATTCTCTCTCAAACATAATGACATTGTTCTTACATTTTCAAGAAAATTGTAGCTAAATTTCTCTTTGATTAGCTGAATGGGAATAATTCTAGCAATCTCAGCGCAGTTAGTCAGGATGGCCGAGTGGTCTAAGTCGCCAGACTTAAGAGTGTTCTGTTTCCCTTGAGGTGGGTATTCTGGTCTCCAAGTGGAGGTGTGGGGTTCAAATCCACTTCTGACAGCTTCTATTAGTGTCCTTACTTGTCTAAAACTGACATGTCTCTCTATACTGTCAATATAACCCTCTCAGCATGTGTACATTCTATTCTAAAAAGCATGTGGAGGGAGACTGCCACCACCATGAAGGGATGATAACCCTAAATCTTCTGATCTAAAGAAGATGCCTTTTCCATTTGACCACGTGCTCTTCAGAATGGCGCATGATGCTTCGTAACAAACGCTCAGTATATATACATTTTTTCAAAAAGTGTGGAGAAAGAGAATGCCACGACCACGAAGGACTTGAACCCTCAATCTTATGATCCAAAGTCAGACGCCTTATCATTAGGCCACGCTGTCTTTTGATTGGCATGTGATGCTTGAGTACGTGGTTCCGTGGTCTAGAATAAGAATCTTACTGAGTCCAATGACGAAGACACGCTTACATCTCTCTCTCAGCACGTGTATACTTTTTTAAAAAAAAACTCATGGAAACTGACTGCCATGATGGGACTCGAACCCTCAAAATTCTGATCTGAAGTCAGACGGCACCTTACCCATTGATGTTCTCTCTCTCTCTCTCTTTCTATCTCTCTCTCTCCCACAATTACCATCTTCAGATCAAAATGTGATCACATTGTCTTTACATTTTCTTGGTATATCCAATGCTTAATTCCTCCTTAGCTAACGATGCTTGCATTCATGCTCATGGTGCAGAATAACATCTCACATTCTAGAATCTTACCTACTCTGATTACTATAGCACGCTTACATCTTTGTCTCTCAGCATGTGTATACATTTTTTCCAAAAAGGACATTCAAACAGACTACCTCAACTGGACTCAAACACTCAATGTTCTGATCTGAAGTCAGGCCCTTGCATTCATGCTCCCATGGTCCAGAATAACATTTACACATATCTAGAAATCTTATCTAGTCTGAATGACTATGACACGCAAACATCTCTGTCTCTCAGCATGTGTATAAAATTTTGATCTAAAGAAAGACACCTTACCCATCTCCTCTCTCTTAATCTATCTTTCTATCTCTCTCTGCTCTCTCTCCACAATTACCATCTTCAGAATCAAAATGTGATCACATTGTCTTTATATTTTCTTGGTAATTCAAGCTTAATTCTCCTTAGCTAACGATGCTTGCATCATGCTCATGGTGCAGATAACATTCTCACATTCTAGAATCTTACCTACTCTGATTACTATAGCACACGCTTACATCTTTGTCTCTCAGCATGTGTATACATTTTTTTCCAAAAATCACATGGAAACAGACTACCACAACTGGACTCAAACCTCTCATTGTTCTGATATGAAGTCAGACCCTTGCATTCATGCTCCCATGGTCCAGAACAGCTTTTCTTATATTCTAGAATCTTACCTAGTCTGATGACTATGACACGCTAACATCTCTGTCTCTCAACATGTGTATAAATGTTTGATCTAAAGAAAGACACCTTACCCATTCTCTCTCTCTCTCAATCTATCTTTCTATCTCTCTCTTTCTCTCTCTTTCTCCAAAATTTCCATCTTCAAAATCACAATGTGATGGCATTGTCTTTTATATTTTCTTGGTAAATTCTAGCTAAATTCCTCCTTAGTTAACCGATTGGGAATAGCTGTAGCACCCACAATGCAGTTTGTCAGGATGGCCGAGTGGTCTAGGCGCCAGACTCAAGAATGATTTCTTTCCCCACATAGAGCTGGGTTTTCTGGTCTCCAAATGGAGGCATGGCTTCAAATCCCACTTCTGACAGCTGCTTTTTGTGTCCTTACTTGTCTACAACTGACCCTTCTTTCTAAACTGTCATATAACCCTCTCAGCATCTGTACATTTTTTCTAAAAGCATGTGGAGAGAGACTGCTACGACCATGAAGGGATGATAACCCTCAATCTTTTGACCCAAAGTAAGACGCCTTTACCATAGGCCACTTGCTCTTCAGATTGGCGCATGAGGC
>NW_027361825.1:42755000-42757500 GCF_039654945.1 Dendrobates tinctorius | reverse complement strand
CTTATCCGTTCATTTATTTATTTTTTCTCGTTCTCGCTGTCCTCTCTGCTTTCTCTTCATTCTCTCTCAAACATAATGACATTGTTCTTACATTTTCAAGAAAATTGTAGCTAAATTTCTCTTTGATTAGCTGAATGGGAATAATTCTAGCACTCTCAGCGCAGTTAGTCAGGATGGCCGAGTGGTCTAAGGCGCCAGACTTAAAAGTGTTCTGTTTCCCTTGAGGTGGGTATTCTGGTTTCCAAATGGAGGCGTGGGTTCAAATCCCACTTCTGACAGCTGCTTTTAGTGTCCTTACTTGTCTAAAACTGACATGTCTCTCTATACTGTCATATAAGCCTCTCAGCATGTGTACATTCTATTCTAAAAGCATGTGGAGGGAGACTGCCACCACCGTGAAGGGATGATAACCCTAAATCTTCTGATCTAAAGTAAGATGCCTTTTCCATTTGACCACGTGCTCTTCAGAATGGCGCATGATGCTTTCGTAACAAACGCTCAGTATATATACATTTTTTCAAAAAGTGTGGAGAAAGAGAATGCCAGGACCACGAAGGAACTTGAACCCTCAATCTTCTGATCCCGAAGTCAGACGCCTTATCCATTAGGCCACGCGGTCTTTTGCTTGACATGTGATGCTTGAGTACGTGGTTCCGTGGTCTAGAATAAGAATCTTACTGAGTCCAATGACGAAGACACGCTTACATCTCTCTCTCAGCACGTGTATACTTTCTTTCACAAAAAACTCATGGAAACTGACTGCCATGATGGGACTCGAACCCTCAAAATTCTGATCTGAAGTCAGACGGCATCTTACCCATTGATGTTCTCTCTCTCTCCTCTCTCTCTCTCTCTCTCTCTTTCTCTCTCTCTCTCTCTCTCCCCCCACCCCCCCGTTTGGTCAGAATCCGCCTTATCCGTTCATTTATTTATTTTTTCTCGTTCTCGCTGTCTCTCTGCTTTCTCTTCATTCTCTCTCAAACATAATGACATTGTTCTTACATTTTCAAGAAAATTGTAGCTAAATTTCTCTTTGATTAGCTGAATGGGAATAATTCTAGCACTCTCAGCGCAGTTAGTCAGGATGGCCGAGTGGTCCTAAGGCGCCAGACTTAAAAGTGTTCTGTTTCCCTTGAGGTGGGTATTCTGGTCTCCAAATGGAGGCGTGGGTTCAAATCCCACTTCTGACAGCTTCTTTTAGTGTCCTTACTTGTCTAAAACTGACATGTCCTCTCTATACTGTCATATAACCCTCTCAGCATGTGTACATTCTATTCTAAAAGCATGTGGAGGGAGACTGCCACCACCATGAAGGGATGATAACCCTAAATCTTCTGATCTAAAGTAAGATGCCTTTTCCATTTGACCACGTGCTCTTCAGAATGGCGCATGATGCTTTCGTAACAAACGCTCAGTATATATACATTTTTTCAAAAAGTGTGGAGAAAGAGAATGCCAGGACACGAAGGGACTTGAACCCTCAATCTTCTGATCCAAAGTCAGACACCTTATCCGTGGTCTAGAATAAGAATCTTACTGAGTCCAATGACGAAGGACACGCTTACATCTCTCTCTCAGCACGTGTATACTTTCTTTCAAAAAAACTCATGGAAACTGCCATGATGGGACTCGAACCCTCAAAATTCTGATCTGAAGTCAGACGGCATCTTACCCATTGATGTTCTCTCTCTCTCTCTCTCTCTCTCTCTCTCTCTCTCTCTCTCTTCTCTCTCTCTCTCTCTCTCTCTCTCTCTTCTCTCTCTCTCTCTCTCTCTCTCACTCCTCTCTCTCTCTCTCTCTCTCTCTTTCTCCACAATTACCATCTTCAGAATCAAAATGTGATCACATTGTCTTTTATTTTCTTGGTAAATTCAAGCTTAATTCCTCCTTAGCTAACAATGCTTGCATTCATGCTCCATGGTGCAGAATAACATTCTCACATTCTAGAATCTTACCTACTCTGATTACTATAGCACGCTTACATCTTTGTCTCTCAGCATGTGTATACATTTTTTCCAAAAATCACATGGAAACAGACTACCACAACTGGACTCAACCTCTCATTGTTCTGATATGAAGTCAGACCCTTGCATTCATGCTCCATGGTCCAGAACAGCTTTCTTATATTCTAGAATCTTACCTAGTCTGATGACTATGACACGCTAACATCTCTGTCTCTCAACATGTGTATAAATGTTTGATCTAAAGAAAGACACCTTACCCATTCTCTCTCTCTCTCTCAATCTATCTTTCTATTTCTCTCTTTCTCTCTCTTCTTCCAAAATTTCCATCTTCAAAATCACAACGTGATGGCATTGTCTTTATATTTTCTTGGTAAATTCTAGCTAAATTCCTCCTTAGTTAACCGAATGGGAATAGCTGTAAGCACCCACAATGCAGTTGGTCAGGATGGCCGAGTGGTCTAAGGCGCCAGACTCAAGAATGATTTCTTTCCCCACACATAGCTGGTTTTCTGGTCTCCAAATGGAGGCGTGGGTTC
>NW_027361825.1:42622500-42750000 GCF_039654945.1 Dendrobates tinctorius | reverse complement strand
TAGCTAATTCCTCCTTAGTTAACCGAATGGGAATATCTGTAGCACCCACAATGCAGTTGGTCAGGATGGCCGAGTGGTCTAAGGCGCCAGGCTCAAGAATGATTTCTTTCCCCACACAGAGCTGGGTTTTCTGGTCTCCAAATGGAGGCGTGGGTTCAAATCCCACATCTGACAGCTGCTTTCTGTGTCCTTACTTGTCTACAACTGACCCTTCTTTCTAAACTGTCATATTACCCTCTCAGCATCTGTACATTTTTTTCTAAAGGCATGTGGAGAGAGACTGCTACGACCATGAAGGGATGATAACCCTCAATCTTTTGACCTGTAAAATAATGCATATCCTGTAAAATACTTAGGACTAGTTACCAGATAAAAATATAGTGGTTTATTTGGATTCTTCCATCAAAGAAAGGTTATTACAGAAAAACAGGTGAATAAAAATAAATGAAAGAGATATTGTCCATTGTTCATAGCAAAGCAGCATGTATTCTTCTTTCTCTCCGGGATCTCACATGGCAAATGGCGTCTGTCTCTCAGTTCGGCTTCTTCGTAATAAAGTAACATACCAGCTGTTGAGTTATGTCATCTTGCGTCTGTGTCTCATGATGGTGAGGGAAGAAGAAGAGCGACCTCTACAGTTAGCCATGAATTATATACGTCTCCTAAAGCACGTGGTCTCTACATATATGGAATTTGACATTTACCTCAAGGCTAAACTTAAATATGTAGTGAGCTGACATTTCTACCATGAGCCAAGCTTAAAAATAGCCTATGTCATGTAAGCTAAAGCATTCTACAGAACTGGGTGTAATAAGAAATATTTAACGAATTATTAATATTTAACAATTCCCCCTTTTGAGGGAGACAGACATTAATTGGAACCCTCAAATATAACGATCTTTTTTCTTCTTTTCTTCTTCTTTGACAAAATAATTTAATATCAATAATAATAATAATAATAATAATAATATTAGATTACCGTTATAAGTACTCAATGACATAATTGATGTGAATTCATGTTATGGTAAGCCGTGAACAATATTCATATAAAATATGTATAATTATACTTCCCTAAGTCTAAATTGAAGCATCTCAGGTCCAGTCATCATCATCTGGTGTCATCTGGTCTTCATTTTGATGTCTTCTGTCTTCTTCTTGGTTCTTTTAAAAACACAGTTTTTCTATAGCATATAGAAATTGTGTTGTGTATCAAATCAAAGTCCATAATTTCAAATGTTAATACGAAAACAAAGTCTATGCAGCTTTAATATCTGTGCAGTGTCATCTTTAAAAACCTGCACTTGTGACTGTCAGTGGTGGATACTGCATTTGTAATTAACACAGTCTATTACTCAGTAATCATAGCTTTGTTACCTTCTGGGACTTCTGGATCGCGGCATTCTTCTTCTTGCAACTGATAAAAATCAATGAAGTTTAGAAATGTGAAAAGTCTTTATTAACATAATTTCAGTATCTTGCTTGAAGTCTTCATTCCCTATTCTATACCAAATCTGGCAATTTCCCTATCCCATAATATCACAGCGTACCATAGCAATCAGTAATATCCATATAATTATTATCAGAATTTGTACCATATATGGATTTCAATATTTGAAATAATAAACGATAATACATTATTATCCGCATTTTTCATGTGAAAGAACATTTTTTTATGTCATAGGTGTAATTACCTTTTTCAACCCATAGGTGTCACTGTGTTTTATGTAACCAGTGTTTTCATCTTTATTAATAAGGAATATATTTATTATACTAATAATATGTAGGAATGTAAAGCCATGAACCAAAATAAGAATATATGAGTGAGCGAATGAATGAATAAAAGAATTGTTGCATATAACTCAGAAGTGAAACATTTTCCTTAGTAATAGAACCATATAATTGCTATATTTAATGAAGCAATATTCTCAGTAGATATTACTTTACTAAATATTGGTGAAAGAATTAAAAATAATGAAAAATAAGAATAAAAATAAAAATAAGAATAAGGCCTTTATGTTGATGCAGAGTAGTTATGTCTTCAGTAACATATACCCTTAATATTTCCATGATCTGGATTATTTCATAATTGTCATAAACTTGTGTTATCAAAATATTCAAATTATGCAACTTTGCATGTAATTTCTCTTAGTGTAAAGAAATGACTCTTTATAATACTTGTTATTATACCCAATACTTATACCATTGTACCTTATTAATATTTTTTCCTATTAAAATGTGTGAAGAAGAAGTATTAATCAAATGTGATGATGTAGTCAGGATCAAAAACATATTTTCCCCTTAATACCAAAAAATATTGTTCTATGAAATAATTCATTTATCAAAACCAAAATTAAAAATAATTAATGTATAAATTATGTGAATTTATACTTGCTTATACCATTTATTTGTCTGAAGATGTGTAACCATTAAAATTAATTTGAATATCATAAAATTATCCTTCGGAAAAATTAATTTGCATAAACCATTTTGATGTGCGATTGCACTTTGCACTTATCCACTATTAACTAAATCAAGAAATAATAATTACTATAGAAATATAGAAATATATGTTGTATAGATAATATTTCATTATGTATCTTAATATTCTAATAATTTAACTGATCTGCATATTTCTCCTAAAGATAAAAGCTTTTGGGGTTTTTTTCCTTTCTCTCATGCATTCAGGATCCTGAGGCCTCACAAACGTATCACATTACTCGCTCAGCAGCTGCTCATACACTCAGTCACTGTCACTCAGACTGTGTAGTTTAAACCAAATACCTCACATACGAAGGTGTGATGAATACACGTATTTTAACCCAAATTATCCTAATTATCAATGCATTGTAAACTATTTCAATTTAGTCTTAATATTTCTTTGAATATTCCCCACATGACATAAATATATGTATATGTATAGCTATACTTGACATTTAGGCCTAGAAAAAAATTCCATTGGTTTGCAAAAGTTGAGACCCCCTTAAAAATTCTTTTCCTAAGAACAGGGACATAGTATACTGGTATTATTAGAACAAAGTTGAAATTTTCACCTGTTGAGGTTGTCATTCAAACCATGCAGTAAAGCACACACACAGAACACATTAAAAAATGCAATTAGTTATTTCCTTTTAAGGGTTAGATATATATATCATGCAATTATTGCAACTTCCTGTGTAAATAAAGACATAAATCCTTGTAAGAGAATTTTTCCCGATTAAGTCCTGCTTTGAAATGAAAATTCTAAGGAAACATAAAAAATAAGGTTAATATCATATTCATAATTCTAAATATTATTACTGATGTAGATTTTAATTTTCATTAAAAAATACAGTTCTACTATTTCTACTTCTACAAACACTCTGCATATACTGTATGAATATGTATATATCCACAAACTATAAAACTACAGGATTATACTCTATAAAATAATTACATATACCTCACTAATTGTATAACACTGTTACACAATATATATTACTTTTTTCCTAGCCAATTCCTAAACCCATACTTATTTCTCTGCAAAAAATATCCTGAAAGGTTCTTGCCATTTTAAAGCTGATAGATTCTTGGAGCAGAGTATTCAGTTTACAGGCCATGATGTCACTCACCACCTGTTTCTGTCTGTCAAATTCGGCCATCTTTGTTACAGGAAGAAGATCAGAACTCATCATTTTTCTTAATTCAATTTGTATCTTTTCGGTGTTCTTTTGCATCATTCCATATGGCTTATAACAAACATGTGATTTTCTTTGTTCTTCATAAATTTGGGGAAAACTCATTTTAGAAGGTTTTGCTAATACAGGCTTCTGATAAGATTTTACTCTGCCTGTCTTTACAAAATTAGCACAATTTACTTTCCTCTCACGATTCTCGTGTTTTCTGGCAAAATCAAGGGATTGCGCACATTCAAACAAAGAATCTTTTTGTGACGCAATAACACGAGATGCAGGATTTAGAAACCAAAATTTGCTTACAAAACTCCTTATGAGGGACGGTGTTTTGACATTCTCACTCAGCATTCTATACAAACGTTCATATATGGACATGAACGTAAAAATACATTCCTTCCGACCAATCCTTAATTTTTGAAGAATATCAATATCTGGATGATTTTCATTTGATGAACAAAAAATGAGAATTTTTAATCTGTCCTTATCAGTTAAATTCTCATGTGTTTCACCAGATAACTTTAAAGTCAATCTCCTGGAAAAGGTTACAGGGATCCACATTTTGAACAACTGATTCTTCTCCTCGTTAGATAAATCAAATTTATCAACACAACTTTCAAAAATCTCAGAGTTTCTACAAACATCTATTTTGTTGTCATAAGCAGGTATTATTTGGCATATTTTTATCAAATTCTTCCTCACGCTACTTCGGATTTGGGCCTGTGAGTCTTCTATTTTTAGTGGTACGTCTTTCCCTTGTACGTCCTCTACGTCAGTTCTGAAGTCTCCTCCTACTTCTCCATCTTGTTCCACGTCTGCAAGGTCACCTTCAATGGCTGCTACAGACACTTGATTACAGTCAATCTCCCTAACTTTACAGCCAATCTCGAGAACATCACAACAATCATTTTTGGATTTCTCTGACACAGATCTATGAAATATATCTACCATCTGTAGAATATTTTTTAATCTCTCTCTTTCTCTATTGAAAAACTTAGAATCTAACCTCTGATTCTCGAGTTCACACTCGGCATATAAACTTAACCATAAAACTTCTGAATTAGAATTGTCTACAGACTTAAATTTCAATTTACTCTGCTTAGCAAGACAATTAATTACATCCATTTCTCTTACCTTGAAATTTCTCAGCTTGTTTCTTTGATAGACAACGCTGGGCTCTTGTCTTGGTTTCAGCACGTCTGGCACTTTGGCACTTGTAGTACTTCTCAATCTATCTGGCAATTCTTACTTCTAGGTTCTGTGTGATTCTTGTAAGTAGTGGAATTCCCGATAACTTGCACATATGATTTGACGTTAGCAAAGTCCAATCCCCCGTGTGGGCAAGTTGAGGGAAATCCGCAAAAAAGTACAAAAATTCAGATCTGGCTGGCTCTCCAATGTAAAATAATGCATATCCTGTAAAATACTCAGGACTAGTTACCAGATAAAAATATAGTGGTTTATTTGGATTCTTCCATCAAAGAAAGGTTATTACAGAAAAACAGGTGAATAAAAATAAATGAAAGAGATATTGTCCATTGTTCATAGCAAAGCAGCATGTATTCTTCTTTCTCTCCGGGATCTCACATGGCAAATGGCGTCTGTCTCTCAGTTCGGCTTCTTCGTAATAAAGTAACATACCAGCTGTTGAGTTATGTCATCTTGCGTCTGTGTCTCATGATGGTGAGGGAAGAAGAAGAGCGACCTCTACAGTTAGCCATGAATTATATACGTCTCCTAAAGCACGTGGTCTCTACATATATGGAGTTTGACATTTACCTCAAGGCTAAACTTAAATATGTAGTGAGCTGACATTTCTACCATGAGCCAAGCTTAAAAATAGCCTATGTCATGTAAGCTAAAGCATTCTACAGAACTGGGTGTAATAAGAAATATTTAACGAATTATTAATATTTAACATGACCCAAAGTAAGACGCCTTTTCCATAGGCCACTTGCTCTTCAGATTGGCGCATGAGGCTTTCATAACAACCGATCACTACATTTAAATTTTTTTCAAAAAGAGTGCAGAAAGACAATGCCACAAACACGAAAGGACTTGAAACCTCAAACTTCTGATCCAAAGTCAGACACTTTATTCATTAGGCCAAACAGTCTTTTGAATGGCACATGATGGTTGAGTACGTGGTCCCTTGGTCTAGAATAAGAATAAACTTTTTTTCAAAAAACACGTGGAAACTGACTGCCATGTCGGGACCCGAACCCTCAAAACCCTGATCTTAAGCCTGACGGCATCTTACCCATTGATATATTCATTCTCTCTCTCTCTCTCTCTCTCTCTCTCTCTCTCTCTCTCTCTCTCTCTCTCTCTCTCTCTCTCTCTCTCTCTCTCTCTCTCTCTCTCTCTCTCTCTCTCTCCACAATTACCATCTTCAGAATCAAAATGTGATCACATTGTCTTTATATTTTCTTGGTAAATTCAAGCAAAATTCCTCCTTAGTTAACGATGCTTGCATTCATGCTCCATGGTGCAGATTAATATTCTCACATTCTAGAATGTTACCTACTCTGATTACTATGGCACGCTTACATCTCTGTCTCTCAGCATGTGTATACATTTTTTCCAAAAAAGCACATGGAAACAGACTACCACAACTGGACTCAAACACGCAATGTTCTGATCTGAAGTCAGGCCCTTGCATTCATGCTCCCATGGTCCAGAATAACATTCTCACATTCTAGAAAATTACCTAGTCTGATGACTATGACACGCTAACATCTCTGTCTCTCAGCATGTGTATAAATTTTTGATCTAAAGAAAGACACCTTACCCATTCTCTCTCTTAATCTATCTTTCTATCTCTCTCTCTCTCTCCACAATTACCATCTTCAGAATCAAAATGTGATCACATTGTCTTTATATTTTCTTGGTAAATTCAAGCTTAATTCCTCCTTAGCTAACGATGCTTGCATTCATGCTCCATGGTGCAGAATAACATTCTCACATTCTAGAATCTTACCTACTCTGATTACTATAGCACGCTTACATCTTTGTCTCTCAGCATGTGTATACATTTTTTCCAAAAAGCACATGGAAACAGACTACCACAACCTCTCACTGTTCTGATATGAAGTCAGACCCTTGCATTCATGCTCCCAAGGTCCAGAACAGCTTTCTTATATTCTAGAATCTTACCTAGTCTGATGATTATAACACGCTAACATCTCTGTCTCTCAGCATGTGTATAAATGTTTGATCTAAAGAAAGACACCTTACCCATTCTCTCTCTTTCTCTCAATCTATCTTTCTATCTCTCTCTTTCTCCAAAATTTCCATCTTCAAAATCACAACGTGATGGCATTGTCTTTATATTTTCTTGGTAAATTCTAGCTAAATTCCTCCTTAGTTAACCGAATGGGAATAGCTGTAGCACCCACAATGCAGTTGGTCAGGATGGCCGAGTGGTCTAAGGCGCCAGACTCAAGAATGATTTCTTTCCCCACACAGAGCTGGGTTTTCTGGTCTCCAAATGGAGGCGTGGGTTCAAATCCCACTTCTGACAGCTGCTTTTTGTGTCCTTACTTGTCTACAACTGACCCTTCTTTCTAAACTGTCATATAACCCTCTCAGCATCTGTACATTTTTTTCTAAAAGCATGTGGAGAGAGACTGCTACGACCATGAAGAGATGATAACCCTCAATCTTTTGACCCAAAGTAAGACGCCTTTTCCATAGGCCACTTGCTCTTCAGATTGGCGCATGAGGCTTTCATAACAACCGATCACTACATTTAAATTTTTTTCAAAAAGAGTGCAGAAAGACAATGCCACAAACACGAAAGGACTTGAAACCTCAAACTTCTGATCCAAAGTCAGAAACTTTATTCATTAGGCCAAACAGTCTTTTGAATGGCACATGATGGTTGAGTACGTGGTCCCTTGGTCTAGAATAAGAATAAACTTTTTTTAAAAAAACACGTGGAAACTGACTGCCATGTCGGGACCCTAACCCTCTAAACCCTGATCTTAAGCCTGACGGCATCTTACCCATTGATGTATTCTCTCTCTCTCTCTCCCCCACCCCCCCGTTTGGTCAGAATCCGCCTTATCCGTTCATTTATTTATTTTTTCTCGTTCTCTCTGTCTCTCTGCTTTCTCTTCATTCTCTCTCAAACATAATGACATTGTTCTTACATTTTCAAGAAAATTGTAGCTAAATTTCTCTTTGATTAGCTGAATGGGAATAATTCTAGCACTCTTAGCGCAGTTAGTCAGGATGGCCGAGTGGTCTAAGGCGCCAGACTTAAGAGTGTTCTGTTTCCCTTGAGGTGGGTATTCTGGTCTCCAAATGGAGGAGTGGGTTCAAATCCCACTTCTGACAGCTGCATTTAGTGTCCTTACTTGTCTAAAACTGACATGTCTCTCTATACTGTCATATAACCCTCTCAGCATGTGTACATTCTATTCTAAAAGCATGTGGAGGGAGACTGCCACCACCATGAAGGGATGATAACCCTAAATCTTCTGATCTAAAGTAAGATGCCTTTTCCATTTGACAACGTGCTCTTCAGAATGGCGCATGATGCTTTCGTAACAAACGCTCAGTATATATACTTTTTTTCAAAAAGTGTGGAGAAAGAGAATGCCACGACCACGAAGGGACTTGAACCCTCAATCTTCTAATCCGAAGTCAGACACCTTATCCATTAGGCCACGCGGTCTTTTGATTGGCATGTGATGCTTGAGTACATGGTTCCGTGGTCTAGAATAAGAATCTTACTGAGTCCAATGACGAAGACACGCTTACATCTCTCTCTCAGCATGTGTATACTTTTTTTCAAAAAAACTCATGGAAACTGACTGCCATGATGGGACTCGAACCCTCAAAATTCTGATCTGAAGTCAGACGGCATCTTACCCATTGATGTTCTCTCTCTCTCTCTCTCTCTCTCTCTCTCTCTCTCTCTCTCTCTCTCTCTCTCTCTCTCTCTCTCTCTCTCTCTCTCTCCACAATTACCATCTTCAGAATCAAAATGTGATCACATTGTCTTTATATTTTCTTGGTAAATTCAAGCAAAATTCCTCCTTAGTTAACGATGCTTGCATTCGTGCTCCATGGTGCAGATTAATATTCTCACATTCTAGAATCTTACCTACTCTGATTACTATGGCACGCTTACATCTCTGTCTCTCAGCATGTGTATACATTTTTTCCAAAAAAGCACATGGAAACAGACTACCACAACTGGACTCAAACACTCAATGTTCTGATCTGAAGTCAGGCCCTTGCATTCATGCTCCCATGGTCCAGAATAACATTCTCACATTCTAGAAAATTACCTAGTCTGATGACTATGACACGCTAACATCTCTGTCTCTCAGCATGTGTATAAATTTTTGATCTAAAGAAAGACACCTTACCCATTCTCTCTCTTAATCTATCTTTCTATCTCTCTCTCTCTCTCCACAATTACCATCTTCAGAATCAAAATGTGATCACATTGTCTTTATATTTTCTTGGTAAATTCAAGCTTAATTCCTCCTTAGCTAACGATGCTTGCATTCATGCTCCATGGTGCAGAATAACATTCTCACATTCTAGAATCTTACCTACTCTGATTACTATAGCACGCTTACATCTTTGTCTCTCAGCATGTGTATACATTTTTTCCAAAAAGCACATGGAAACAGACTACCACAACTGGACTCAACCTCTCATTGTTCTGATATGCAGTCAGACCCTTGCATTTATGCTCCCATGGTCCAGAACAGCTTTCTTACATTCTAGAATCTTACCTAGTCTGATGACTATGACACGCTAACATCTCTGTCTCTCAGCATGTGTATAAATGTTTGATCTAAAGAAAGACACCTTACCCATTCTCACTTTCTCTCAATCTATCTTTCTATCTCTCTCTCTTTCTCTCTTTCTCCAAAATTTCCATCTTCAAAATCACAACGTTATGGCATTATCTTTATATTTTCTTGGTAAATTCTAGCTAAATTCCTCCTTAGTTAACCGAATGGGAATAGCTATAGCACCCACAATGCAGTTGGTCAGGATGGCCGAGTGGTCTAAGGCGCCAGACTCAAGAATGATTTCTTTCCCCACACAGAGCTGGGTTTTCTGGTCTCCAAATGGAGGTGTGGGTTCAAATCCCACTTCTGACAGCTGCTTTTTGTGTCCTTACTTGTCTACAACTGACCCTTCTTTCTAAACTGTCATATAACCCTCTCAGCATCTGTACATTTTTTTCTAAAAGCATGTGGAGAGAGACTGCTACGACCATGAAGGGATGATAACCCTCAATCTTTTGACCCAAAGTAAGACGCCTTTTCCATAGGCCACTTGCTCTTCAGATTGGCGCATGAGGCTTTCATAACAACCGATCACTACATTTAAATTTTTTTCAAAAAGAGTGCAGAAAGACAATGCCACAAACACGAAAGGACTTGAAACCTCAAACTTCTGATCCAAAGTCAGACACTTTATTCATTAGGCCAAACAGTCTTTTGAATGGCACATGATGGTTGAGTACGTGGTCCCTTGGTCTAGAATAAGAATAAACTTTTTTTCAAAAAACACGTGGAAACTGACTGCCATGACGGGACCCGAACCCTCAAAACCCTGATCTTAAGCCTGACGGCATCTTACCCATTGATGTATCTCTCTCTCTCTCTCTCTCTCTCTCTCTCTCTCTCTCTCTCTCTCTCTCTCTCTCTCTCTCTCTCTCTCTCTCTCTCTCTCTCTCTCTCTCCACAATTACCATCTTCAGAATCAAAATGTGATCACATTGTCTACATTTTCTTGGTAAATTCAAGCAAAATTCCTCCTTAGTTAACGATGCTTGCATTCGTGCTCCATGGTGCAGATTAATATTCTCACATTCTAGAATCTTACCTACTCTGATTAATATGGCACGCTTACATCTCTGTCTCTCAGCATGTGTATACATTTTTTCCAAAAAAGCACATGGAAACAGACTACCACAACTGGACTCAAACACTCAATGTTCTGATCTGAAGTCAGGCCCTTGCATTCATGCTCCCATGGTCCAGAATAACATTCTCACATTCTAGAAAATTACCTAGTCTGATGACTATGACACGCTAACATCTCTGTCTCTCAGCATGTGTATAAATTTTTGATCTAAAGAAAGACACCTTACCCATTCTCTCTCTTAATCTATCTTTCTATCTCTCTCTCTCTCTCCACAATTACCATCTTCAGAATCAAAATGTGATCACATTGTCTTTATATTTTCTTGGTAAATTCAAGCTTAATTCCTCCTTAGCTAACGATGCTTGCATTCATGCTCCATAATAACATTCTCACATTCTAGAATCTTACCTACTCTGATTACTATAGCACGCTTACATCTCTGTCTCTCAGCATGTGTATACATTTTTTCCAAAAAGAACATGGAAACAGACTACCACAACTGGACTCAAACACTCAATGTTCTGATCTGAAGTCAGGCCCTTGCATTCATGCTCCCATGGTCCAGAACAGCTTTCTTACATTCTAGAATCTTACCTACTCTGATGATTATGACACGCTAACATCTCTGTCTCTCAGCATGTGTATAAATTTTTGATCTAAAGAAAGACACCTTACCCATTCTCTCTCTTAATCTATCTTTCTTTCTCTCTCTCTCTCTCTCCACAATTACCATCTTCAGAATCAAAATGTGATCACATTGTCTTTATATTTTCTTGGTAAATTCAAGCTTAATTCCTCCTTAGCTAACGATGCTTGCATTCATGCTCCATGGTGCAGAATAACATTCTCACATTCTAGAATCTTACCTACTCTGATTACTATAGCACGCTTACATCTTTGTTTCTCAGCATGTGTATACATTTTTTCCAAAAAGCACATGGAAACAGACTACCACAACTGGACTCAACCTCTCATTGTTCTGATATGAAGTCAGACCCTTGCAGTCATGCTCCCATGGTCCAGAACAGCTTTCTTACATTCTAGAATCTTACCTAGTCTGATGACTATGACACGCTAACATCTCTGTCTCTCAGCATGTGTATAAATGTTTGATCTAAAGAAAGACACCTTACCCATTCTCTCTCTCTCTCAATCTATCTTTCTATCTCTCTCTTTCTCTCTCTTTCTCCAAAATTTCCATCTTCAAAATCACAACGTGATGGCATTGTCTTTATATTTTCTTGGTAAATTCTAGCTAAATTCCTCCTTAGTTAACCGAATGGGAATAGCTGTAGCACTCACAATGCAGTTGGTCAGGATGGCAGAGTGGTCTAAGGCGCCACACTCAAGAATCATTTCTTTCCCCACACAGAGCTGCGTTTTCTAGACTCCAAATGGAGGTGTGGGTTCAAATCCCACTTCTGACAGCTGCTTTTTGTGTCCTTACTTGTCTACAACTGACCCTTCTTTCTAAACTGTCATATAACCCTCTCAGCATCTGTACATTTTTTTCTAAAAGCATGTGAAGAGAGACTGCTACGACCATGAAGGGATGATAACCCTCAATCTTTTGACCCAAAGTAAGACGCCTTTTCCATAGGCCACTTGCTCTTCAGATTGGCGCATGAGGCTTTCATAACAACCGATCACTACATTTAAATTTTTTTCAAAAAGAGTGCAGAAAGACAATGCCACAAACACGAAAGGACTTGAAACCTCAAACTTCTGATCCAAAGTCAGACACTTTATTCATTAGGCCAAACAGTCTTTTGAATGGCACATGATGGTTGAGTACGTGGTCCCTTGGTCTAGAATAAGAATAAACTTTTTTTCAAAAATCATTGCCTTCTCCCCATCACTCCCATCATTGCCTTCTCCATCACCATCATTGCCTTCTCCCAATCACCGCATCATTGCCTTCTCACCATCATTCCAATCATTGCCTTCTCCCCATCACTCCCATCATTGCCTTCTCCCCATCACTCCCATCATTGCCTTCTCCATCACCCCATCATTGCCTTCTCCCAATCACCGCATCATTGCCTTCTCCCCATCACCCCATCATTGCCTTCTCCCTATCACTCCCATCATTGCCTTCCCCATCACCCCATCATTGCCTTCTCCCCATCACTACTATCATTGCCTTCTCTATCACTCCTATCATTGCCTTCTCCCCCTCACTCTCATCATTGCCTTCTCTCCGTCACTCCCATCATTGCCTTCTCCATCACCCCATCATTGTCTTCTCCATCACGCCATCATTGCTTTCTCTCCATCACTCCCATCATTACCTTCTCCCCATCACTCCCATCATTGCCTTCTCCATCACCCCATCATTGCCTTCTCCCCATCACCGCATCATTGCCTTCTCCCCATCACCCCCATCATTGCCTTCTCCCCATCACTCCCATTATTGCCTTCTCCATCACCCCATCATTGCCTTCTACCCATCACTCCCATCATTGCCTTCTCCATCACCCCATCATTGCCTTCTCCCCATCACTCCCATCATTGCCTTCTCTATCACTCCCATCATTGCCTTCTCCCCATCACCCCATCATTGATTTCTCCCCATCATTCCCATCATTGCCTTCTCCCCATCACCCCCATCATTGCCTTCTCTCCATCACTCCCATCATTGCCTTCTCTCCATCACTCCCATCATTGCCTTCTCCCCATCACTCCCATCATTGCCTTCTCTATCACTCCCATCATTGACTTCTCCCCCTCACTCCCATCATTGCCTTCTCCCTATCACCCCCATCATTGCTTTCTCCCCATCATTGCCTTCTCCCCATCACCCCAATCATTGCAAGTATGCACACACACACCACCACTCATCTCTACACACACACAGCACCTCTCACCAGTCCGCAGCCGCAGCATCACCAGCGCCCGGGCTTCCTTGCTGTGGCACAGCCAGCCGCTGAATGATGACATCACCCAGTAGCGCTGCTCTCTGTGTCAAAGACACGAAGTGCAGGAGCCAGGCAGGAAGCAGGATGGATCCTTGCAGCTTAGGCCTCTTTCACACTTCAGTTTTTTACAATCAGTCACAATCCGCCAGGTTTTGAAAAAAAACGGATCCTCAATTTTCTTTTGAGGATCCGTTTTTTTCCCCATTGACTTTCATTAATGGCGGATTGTGACGGATTGCTGTCCGTTGTATCCGTTTTTTTTGAGGATCCGCCAAAAGTTTCTGTCCGTCACCATCCTCAAAGATTTCAAAACGGAGCTTGTAACGTTTTTTTCTCTGGCGGATCCTCCAGACACTCATTTAACCCGCAATTCTTTCTGGGTGCCGGACAAAAAATCTCTCTCTCTCTCTCTCTCTCTTTCCCGGCCAGCGTTTCCTTTACATTTTCAGGATCCGTCTGAAAACGGATCCTGTGGCATCCGTTCACATCAGTTGAGAACGGATCCGCTTGTCTGACTTTTTGGCGGATTTGAACTGATGCAAAAAACTGAAGTGTGAAAGAGGCCTTAGCTCTTGCTATTTTCTCTTGCAGGCAGAGGAGCTGTTGGGATCGCTCCCTGCCGGCCGCACATGAGGGCAATCTGGCCAAGGGCCCCCCGAAGCCTCGGACCCGGAGAAACCGGCCAGATTGCCCTCATTATTAGCCGCCCTGCAGGTGCCCCCTGGAGCCTCTGGGCCCCGCTGCAGTCACACCGGTTGAACCGGCGGTATGTCCGCCCATGTTATCTATTATGTACAGTGGGGAAAAAAAGTAGTCAGTCAGCAATAGTGCAAGTTCCACCACTTAAAAAGATGAGAGGCGTCTGTAATTTACATCATAGGTAGACCTCAACTATGGGAGACAAACTGAGAAAAAAAAATCCAGAAAATCACATTGTCTGTTTTTTTTTCATTTTATTTGCATATTATGGTGGAAAATAAGTATTTGGTCAGAAACAAAATTTCATCTCAATACTTTGTGATATGTCCTTTGTTGGCAATGACAGAGGTCAAACGTTTTCTGTAAGTCTTCACAAGGTTGCCACACACTGTTGTTGGTATGTTGGTCCATTCCTCCATGCAGATCTCCTCTAGAGCAGTGATGTTTTTGGCTTTTCGCTTGGCAACACGGACTTTCAACTCCCTCCAAAGGTTTTCTATAGGGTTGAGATCTGGAGACTGGCTAGGCCACTCCAGGACCTTGAAATGCTTCTTACGAAGCCACTCCTTCGTTGCCCTGGCGGTGTGCTTTGGATCATTGTCATGTTGAAAGACCCAGCCACGTTTCATCTTCAATGCCCTTGCTGATGGAAGGAGGTTTGCACTCAAAATCTCACGATACATGGCCCCATTCATTCTTTCATGTACCCGGATCAGTCGTTCTGGCCCCTTTGCAGAGAAACAGCCCCAAAGCATGATGTTTCCACCACCATGCTTTACAGTAGGTATGGTGTTTGATGGATGCAACTCAGTATTCTTTTTCCTCCAAACACGACAAGTTGTGTTTCTACCAAACAGTTCCAGTTTGGTTTCATCAGACCATAGGACATTCTCCCAAAACTCCTCTGGATCATCCAAATGCTCTCTAGCAAACTTCAGACGGGCCCGGACATGTACATCTATCTATCTATCTATTATTTATCTATCTATTATCTATCTATGTATTCTCTATCTATTTATTATCTATCTAACATCTATCTATAATCTATCTATCTATCATGAGAAAAGTCCTGTCACGGTCCAATTCTTGGATCCGTGTCAGAGTCTGGGTTCCCTCATGAAAACCTTTATTTTCAGGCTTCTGGGGGCTTGATATGGCTTTTTGCCCCGGTGGCCACAAGTGTCATTACATCTGATACTTTCTTTAGTTTACCTTTTTCCCTCAGTGGTCATTGGGGTTATAGCAGCTTTTGGCCCCTGATCATTTGACCATTCCCTCTTCCTATATAGGGTCACATGGTCTATGAGCAGGTGTTGGTAATAGCAGCATTTTCCTTTTGGAGGCCAACCTCAGTGAAGTGAGCAGCGGGCTCTGAGGTGAAGAGCCACTGCTGAAACTGTTGTGAACTCTGACTGCCCGGTGTCCGCAGCAGAGTTAGATGGTGAAGGTGGCAGCTGGCTCTTAGGTGTTGAGCCACTGCGAAAAGTTTATCTGGTGATTCACTCTGCTGCCTGATTACTGCAGCAGAGCAAGATAAGTGTTTTGGTGTTTTTTCCCATTTGCCTTTGGGTGTTGTGCAGTACACTTTATTCCCTGTCTCCCCTCCTGGGGAGGGGGTTGGTGGTTTAGCTCAGGGCTAAACAGGAGATAGGGACAGGTCAGGACTTGGGCCTCACTACCTTCAAGTGTACCCCCAAGTTAAGGAAAGTCAGGGCACCTCCTTAGCCTGAGGGGCTGTTCAGGGGCCCAGCTTCCACGTCACCTGCTTTTTCCTAACTGCCCCGTGACAGGTCTGTATTGTTAGGACCGAAACGTTGCCGCTTTGGGCTGATTAAATAGCTCCATTTTTCATCATGAATGGTGTGCTGCCTCTGATTCTTTTGGACTCCTATTATTAAGGTTTGGTATTTGCCTTGGGGGCCTTGCACCCGCTTTTCTCTTTTTCTTCTTTTTTTGTGCTGCCTTATTTTTCCTATTTCCCTATTATCTATCTATAATCTAGCTATCATCTATCTATCTGTCTATCATCTATTATCTATCTATCTGTCTATCTATCTCATTATCTATCTAAATAGAAAAAAAATCAGGCAGCACTCCAGTTCACGGAAAAATTGTGGGCTTTAATCCAGCACCAAATGTCAAGCACAAAGACCATGCAGTGAGGTCGAAACGTTGCACCACTTGGTGCTGGATTAAAGCCCACAATTTTTCCGTGAACTGGAGTGCTGCCTGATTTTTTTCCATTTATCTTTTGAGATGGACAACCGCATTATTCAAGAAGTATTGCACCCAAAATCTGCTAGTTTGTGCTGCTATCTGTTTTTTGTATTTATCTATCTATCCATCTATCATCTATCTATTTATCATCTATTATCTATCTATTATCCATCTATTATCTATCTATCTATTATCGATCTATCTATGTATCTATCATCTATCTATAATTATTTAACCTATCTTTCTATATATCTCATTATCTATCTATTTATCTATTATATATCTATTTATTATCTGTCTATCTCATTATCTTTCTATCGATCTTGCTATCTATCATCTATTATCTATCTATTATCTATCTATCTATATCGAAAAAAGGAAACAGCACAGTACTTAGCTTTGGGTTCACGGCCCCTGGCAGAAAGTCCAGTTCTCAGCCACAATTTCAATATTCATTCCAAATAAAGGCAGCACTCCATAGTAACTTTTTTCAAGTGATAGGCGAGTTTTATTCAGCCCACATATCAAGGCAATATTTCGGCTCAACTGAGCCTTTCTCGGTTGAGCCGAAACATTGCCTTCATATGTGGGCTGAAAAAAACTCGCCTACCACTTGAAAAAAGTTACTATGGAGTGCTGCCTTTATTTGGAATGAATAACTATCTATCTAGCTATTTATCCAGGGCTGCCACTAGGAATTTTGGGGTCCCATACTGGCAAAATTTTGGGGGCCCCCTTGAGACTCCGCCCAGGCTCCACCCCTCAAACTGTCCACAGCTCCACCACTCTCTCTTGGAAAAACTCCACTTCTCACCTATCAGACATTATCAGCTCCCATCACCAGATCATACATATAGCCAGCAGCTTTTGTTTTGGCCAAAAGATTTTTTAAGCCGTCACCACAAGGTAGACTCTTTTGGCCGAGCTCTACTCTACTCTATCCTATTAATCATTTTTTAAAATATCCAATACAATTTTGGTATATTTTTTATTCATTTTTTTAATTTTTAAAATGACCAATAATATCACATACATGGGACAAATACCACCGCACCATGACCAGACACCATATTACCACCACATAGTGACCACCACATACAAGGGACAGATCCGCCACAACATGTCCAGACCACATATTAACACCACAGTGACCGAATAATATCACGTACAAGGAACAACTACAACCACACCATGTCCAGACCACATATTACCACCACATGATGACCAATAATACCACATACAAGGAACAAATACCACCACACCATGACCAGACCACATATTTCCACCACATAGTGTTAGGCGTCAGGTTTCTGCGTCTGCGCTGCAGGAATCCAGACCCTCACATTCTGCGGTCTCTTGCTGTTTATCTACCGCAGAGGAGATTGCCTTGCAGCAAATCTCTCCAGGGGCTAAGTCCCTCTGTCCTCCTACTGAGCATGCTCATGAGACGATTTCCCATTGGAGATTGGGAGTCATGTGCTCAGGTTCTGCTCCAGATCTCATTGGTCCATCGGAGATCTGGAAGTTTCCGGAAGGTCCCGGCTGCTATAAAAAGCGCGCATGGCTGTTCCGCCATGCGCTAGTATAGTCTCTAGTTGCTACTGTGTGGAAGATGGATGTATGATTCTGGTGAATGACTCATTTGAAACCCCTTCCCTCTGATATTACGTATGTGGACAGGGACTAAGCTTAGAGTCAGCGCCAGCGTGCCACTACTACATCATCCACAGTTGCTAGCTTCCGACATTGCGCTTGCGTACTAGCTTTGTCGTCTAGCGGCAGTGCCCTACGCCGCACTGCAGTTGCAGCCCTCCTTGGCGTCCGCAGTTGCGAAGTTGCAAGCACGGTAGGTCTAGACGGACGCAGTTCCGCTGTCTTTGGCTCTGCTCCTGTGACCAGATACCGTGTGTGCATTTACTCTGAGTACTGTTACTCCAACAGGCTCAGCCTTATTGTATTTGTCTTTGTTGGCACCTCTGTGACTTAACAGAGATTGCTCTGCGCACCTGGGTGACGTTTTACCCACGTGCGCATTTCCGCCATATTGCTTGCCTGCCACCACTTAGCAGCAGTCATATCATCAACTGCACGGTGGACCCCGAGCGACGAATGCACTTTATTATTATTTTTATTTAGTGCGTTCCGTCGTTCCTAACATTATACTAGTGCCAGGGTCTGGCTAGTGATGGCAGAACAGCAGCAACTCTTACAGTATATTCGGCAGCTGGAGGGCTGGTTGGCTACTCTTGAGAGTGCTATCTCTGCTGCGAAATCCACTGAAGCTGCTGTACAGGCAATCACAGATGCGGTTTCACGTATGTCCACGTCCTCCCAAGCGCCGACAGTTACCCACCTCCCGTTGCCCGATAAATTTTCTGGCGATGGCGCCTCCTGTAGGGGTTTCGTCAGCCAGTGTTCTATCCAGCTGGAGTTACTGGCTGTGCGATTCCCTACGGAATGGGCCAAGGTGGGGTTTATTGTTTCCCTTCTGTCGGGCAAGGCGTTGGAGTGGGCTACGCCACTATGGGAGCATGGTGACCCAGAGGTTCGGACCACTGCTCAGTTCTTAACAGCTATTAAGCAGGTCTTCCTGGGACCACGGGTCATGCACGACACCTCTCTTCAGCTACTTGCTTTGACTCAGGGATCCCTGTTGTGAGCTCATCTGGCTTCTGGTGAGGGTTATGGAGCTGGCTGTGCTGACAGAGGAGTAGTAAGTTCTCTATCTGGACTCCCTCTGTTGGTGAAGGGAGGTAATGAAGCTGATCTAAATGGCAGAGACCGGCCACCTGAGGAAGAGGACTGCGATTGGATATCAGGAGTTTCTGATTGGATTTAAGGCAGCCGACTCCCTAGTTGTTATGAATGAGTCACCATAGGAGGCAAAAACAGAAATACTCGCTAAGCCCAGAAAACCAGAGAAGTTGGCAGCTATCGGATTGCAGACCCCTGAACCCAACAACAACAACTAGCAGTAGCCGTGGGGGGTTCCTACGGTGCCCTAGACCCCTCGATCACAGCCAGAGAACTAAATAGCCTAAAGACAGAAAGGGAAATCTAAACTGCCCCAGAGCAGACCCCAAAACAATAGGCAGCCCCCAACATATAATGACGGTGAAGCAAGATGAAAAAACACTCACACAGATAGAAAGATAGGCTGAGCAAATGATGGGGCCCAAGCTAACTAAATAGGACAGGATAGAAAAGCTGCTGTCTGCAATCCGCCAAAACCCTATCAAAACAAGAGCCAACAGACTGATAGGGAAAAAAGCCCTGAAGACGCTAGGCTTCAAAAAGACTATATCAGTACTCAGGTATTTTCTGAAGACAGAGCAAAAAGGAATTCAGCTCACCCCAGCAGGGAATGGCAGAAATCCAGAAAAACAAGGCAAAATAAAACCAAAACGCAAATGCAACAAGCAGAGCAGAAAACTTAGCTTTTGAGGAGCAGGAATCAGACTGGTCTCCTAGAATCCCTCAGGGAAATCACCAGCAAGGCAGAAGGGCGTCGGCTGCCTTATATCCAGTCAGCAATTCCAGTCACCCAGTCATCATCATCCAGCTCAGGTGCTTGGTAATCAGCCTCACTACCTTCCTTCACCAGAAGAGGGAGTTCATCAGACCTCAATGGTGAAGGGGAAAATGAACTCACAACAGTACCTCCCCCTTGAGGAGGGGTCACCGAACCCTCATCCACGCCACCAGGGCGATCAGGGTGAGCCCGATGAAAGGCACGCACCAATCTTTTGGCATGAATATCAGAGACAGAGACCCAGGAATTATCCTCCTGACCATAACCCTTCCAATTAACCAAATACTGGAGTCTCCGTCTAGCCAGACGGGAATCCAGTATCTTCTGTACCTCATATTCCATGTTACCTTCAATCAATACAGGGTCCGGAGGTGCCAACCCAGGAACAACTGGTTCAACAAACCTCTTCAACAATGACTTATGAAACACATTATGGATTTTAAATGTGACAGGAAGAGCCAAACGAAAAGAGACCGGATTAATAATCTCCAAAATCTTGTAAGGTCCAATAAATCTAGGCTTAAACTTAGAAGCCACCTTCATAGCGATATTTTTTGATGATAACCAAACCATATCACCAACCTTAAACTGGGGACCAATGGTCCTATGTCGATTGGAAAACCGCTGGGCCTTTTCCTGGGAGAGAGATAACTTATCCACCACTTGGTCCCAGATCTGGTGCATTCTCTCCACCACAGTGTCAACACCTGGGCAGGCAGAAGGCTCCACCTGCCCTGAAGAAAATCGAGGATGAAACCCAAAGTTACAAAAAAAAGGTGACATCAAAGTGGCAGAACTAGCTCTATTATTTAAAGCAAATTCGGCCAAGGGCAAAAATGAAACCCAATCATCCTGATCAGCGGAAAAAAAAAAATCTCAAATACGACTCCAAGGTCTGGTTTGTTCTCTCCGTCTGCCCATTGGTCTGAGGGTGAAAAGCAGAGGAGAAGGACAACTGAATTCCCAGCTTGGAACAGAAAGTCCTCCAAAATCTAGACACAAACTGAACTCCTCTGTCAGATACAATGTTCTCAGGAATCCCGTGTAAGCGAACCACCTGTTGCAAAAACAGGGGCACCAACTCAGAGGAAGATGGCAACTTAGGGAGTGGTACAAGATGAACCATCTTAGAGAACCTATCGCAAATCACCCAAATAACAGTCATTCTCTGAGAGACAGGCATATCAGAGATGAAATCCATTGAAATATGGGTCCATGGTCTCCTGGGGACCGGCAAAGGCATCAACAACCCACTAGAGCGAGAACAAGGTTTAGACCGGGAGCAAGTCCCACAGGACTGCACAAAATTCCTGACATCACGAGACAAGGTGGGCCACCAAAAAGACCGACTCACCAGATCTCTAGTACCAAAAATACCTGGATGACCAGCCAATGCAGAGCAATGAACTTCAGACATCACTCTCTTCTTCCACTGGTCAGGAACATACAACTTTCCACTGGGACAACGCTCAGGTTTGTCCTCCTGGAACTCTTCCAGAGCACGTCTCAAATCGGGCGAGATGGCAGAAAGAACTACCCCTTCGCCTAAGATGGTAGCAGGCTTGGTCACCACAGGAGAATCAGCAAAGAAGCTCCTAGAGAGAGCGTCAGCCTTGACATTCTTAGTGCCAGGAAGAAAAGAGACCACAAAATCAAAACGTGTAAAAAAACAAGGCCCACCTAGCCTGTCTAGGGTTCAAGCGTTTGGCCGACTCCAGGTAAATCAAATTCTTGTGGTCAGTGAGGACCACGACTTGATGTTTAGCTCCCTCCAACCAATGTCTCCACTATTCAAATTCCCATTTCATGGCTAACAGTTCCCGATTCCCCACATCATAGTTACGTTCAGATGGAGAGAACTTTCGGGAAAAGAAAGCACAGGGATTCATTTTAGATGTTACAGGATCCTTTTGGGACAAAACAGCTCCGGCACCAATCTCAGAAGTGTCCACCTCTACCTGGAACGGGAGTGAGACATCACGTTGCCGCAAAAACGGGGCAGAAGTGAATCTTCGCTTCAGCTCCTAAAAGGAAGAAACAGCCTCCGGAGACCAATTCAACACATCAGCACCCTTCTTAGTCAGATCAGTCAATGGCTTGGCAATACTAGAAAATTTTGCTATAAATTTCCGATAAAAATTAGCAAAACCCAAAAACTTCTGGAGGGCCTTCAAAGAAGTGGGCTGAACCCAATCATAAATGGCCTGTACCTTGGCCGGGTCCATTTCAATAGTTGACGGAGACAAAATAAATCCCAAAAATGAAATTCTCTGTACCCCAAAAAGGCATTTCGATCCTTTGACATACAGGGAATTCTCCCTCAAGATCCGGAACACAGTCCGAACATGTTCCACATGTGAATCCCAATCCTTGGAAAAGATCAAAATATCATCCAGATAGATAATCAAAAATGTATCCACAAAGTCTCGGAAAATGTCGTTCATGAAGCACTGGAAGACAGAAGGGGCATTAGTGAGCCCAAAAGGCATCACCAGGTACTCTAAATGTCCCTCCGGAGTATTAAACGCCGTCTTCCATTCATTCCCATGCTTAAAGCGGATAAGATTATACGCCCCCCTGAGGTCAAGCTTGGCAAACCAGCAAGCACCTTTAACTCTGGAGAATAGATCCGAAATCAGGGGTAACGGATACTGATATTTAATAGTAATTTTGTTGAGGGCACGATAATCAATACAAGGCCTTAATGAACCATCCTTTTTGGCCACAAAAAAAAACCGGCACCTAAGGGTGAAGAGGATGGTCTAATATGACCCTTCTCCAATGCCTCCTTAATATAGGATCACATAGCCTCGTGCTCGGGTACAGATACATTGAAGAGCTGACCCTTGGGAAATTTACACTCCGGGCTCAGTTCAATTGCACAGTCATAATTCCTATGAGAAGGCAAAGACGCAGACTCATTCTCACTAAATACATCATAAAAGTCCGCCAAATAGTCAGGAACATCATGCGACTGAGGAGAGGTGGAAAAAAACGGAGCCTCACTAAGGGCACACCGACAACCCCAACTCACCACAGACACAGATTTCCAATCCAAAACTGGATTATGAATTTGCAACCAGGAAAATCCCAGAACAATGGTATCATGCAAATTATGCAACACCAAAAATCTGCAATTTTCTTGATGGTCTGGGGCGACCCGCATTACCACCTGGGTCCAAAACTGAGGTTTATTTTTCGCCAAAGGGGTAGCATCAATCCCCCTCAAAGGGATAGGCGTCTGCAGAGGCGTCATCGGAAATCCACAACGTTTAGCAAAATCCAAGTCCATTAGATTCAGGGCTGCTCCCAAATCCACAAAAGCCTTGGCGGAAAATGTGGACAGGGAGCAGATCAGAGTAATTGCCAGAAAAAACTTAGGTTGAACACCACCCACAGAAAACGTGTGTGCAAAACGTTTCTCTCGTTTAGGACAGACAGAAATAATATGCGAGGCATCTCCACAAAAAAAACACAGCTTATTACGCCTTCTGAACTCCTGACGTTGCTCCCTGGACAAAACTCTATCACATTGCATAGGTTCAGACACTTGTTCAACAGGTGGCAACACCTCTCGTGCAGTCCTGCGTTCACGTAAACGCCGATCAACCTGAATGGCTAATGACATAGAATCGTCAAGACCAGAGGGAACAGGAAATCCCACCATAGTTTCTTTTACGGCTTCTGACAAACCCTTCCGAAAGAGAGCTGCCAAGGCATTATCATTCCAGGTAGTAAGGACTGCCCACTTTCGGAATTTTTGACAGTACAATTCTGCAGAATCTAGACCCTGGCTCAATGCCAACAGGGTCTTTTCAGCCTGATCATTAGCATTAGGTTCGTCATACAACAACCCCAAGGCTTGAAAAAATGCGTTCACATTCCCCCTACGGCCTCAGAGATATAGAGGAAAAAATATATACACATTTTTTTTTTCTTTTTTACATTTCTTTCCTGCTATTAAGTACCCTAGGATCTGCGGTATGGCTGGTGATTCTGTTATGAATGAGTCACCGTAGGAGGCAAAAACAGAAATACTAGCTAAGTCTAGAAAACCAGAGAAGTTGGCAGTTATCGGATTGCAGACCCCTGAACCTAACAACAACAACTAGCAGTAGCCGTGGGGGGTACCTACGGTGCCCTAGACCCCTCGATAACAGCCGGAGAACTAAATAGCCTAAAGACAGAAAGGGAAATCTAAACTGCCCCAGAGCAGACCCCAAAACAATAGGCAGCCCCCAACATATAATGACGGTGAAGCAAGATGAAAAAACACTCACACAGATAGAAAGATAGGCTGAGCAAATGATGGGGCCCAAGCTAACTAAATAGGACAGGATAGAAAAGCTGCTGTCTGCAATCCGCCAAAACCCTATCAAAACAAGAGCCAACAGACTGATAGGGAAAAAAGCCCTGAAGACGCTAGGCTTCAAAAAGACTATATCAGTACTCAGGTATTTTCTGAAGACAGAGCAAAAAGGAATTCAGCTCACCCCAGCAGGGAATGGCAGAAATCCAGAAAAACAAGACAAAATAAAACCAAAACACAAATGCAACCAGCAGAGCAGAAAACTTAGCTTTTGAGGAGCAGGAATCAGACTGATCTCCTAGAATCCCTCAGGGAAATCACCAGCAAGGCAGAAGGGCATCGGCTGCCTTATATCCAGTCAGCAATTCCAGTCACCCAGTCATCATCATCCAGCTCAGGTGCTTGGTAATCAGCCTCACTACCTTCCTTCACCAGAAGAGGGAGTTCATCAGACCTCAATGGTGAAGGGGAAAATGAACTCACAATACTAGTTTCTTGCTGGTGATTTTTCCTGACTGTGGCTCCTGGTTTCCAGTTTGGTTGCCCTGGCTATGACTGGGCTGAATCCCCATTTTTGTCTCTGATCAGTTTATCTCTTTTGCTCTGTCTTCAGAATATACCTGAGTGCTGATATAGTGATTTGAAGTCTAGCGACTTCAGGGCCTTTTTCTATCAGACAAGTTGGACATTCTTTTTGGCAGGGTTTTTTGCGTGATTGCAGACAGCAGCTTTTCTTTCCTGTCCTTTCTAGTTAGCGAGGTCCCCATTGTTTGCTCAGCCTATCTTTCTACCTGTGTCTGTGTTTTCATCTTGTTTCACCGACAATACATGTTGGGGGCTGTCTATTGCTTTGGGGTCTGCTTTGGGGCAGTTTAGATTTTCCCTTTCTTTCTTTAGGCTTAATTAGTTCTCCCACCGTGACGAGGCATCTAGGATCACCATAGGCACGCTCCACGGCTACTGCTAGTTGCTGTGGATAGGATCAGGGGTCTGCAATCTGCTAGTTACCAACCTCTCCTGTTTTCTGGGCTTAGCTTGGTTTTTGGTTTTTCCTCCTCGGTGACTCATTCATAACAGAATCACCAGCCATACCGAAGATTCTAGGGTACTCAAAAGCAGGCAAGAATTGTAAAAAAAAAAAAAAAAGTGTCAGAATTTTTTCTTTTTTTTATATATGTATATTTTCTCCTCTTTTTCTCTGGGGCCGTAGGAGGATTCTTTTTTTTTTCTTTTTCTCCTTGATGGAGATTAAGCACTTGTCTGATCGTGTGGAGCAGCTCGCTGCTGAAGTGCGGGAAATTTCCGCCTATCTCACTCATTCACATGCTGTTGAACCAAGGATCTGGGGATCGGTCTAAATTTTTGAATTTTAAGAATAATTGTAAATTATTTCTTGCCTTGATCCCTAACTCATCGGGGAGCTCTGCGCAGCAGGTTAAAATTGTCATCTCCTTGCTGCGCGGCGATCCCCAGGATTGGGCGTTTTCTTTGACACCTGAAGATCCTGTTTTGACTAATGTGGATGCATTTTTTCAAGCCTTGAGGTTGTTATATGATGAACCTGATGCTATTGATCAAGTTGAGAGAGCCCTATTGGCATTGAATCAGGGTCAGGATCCTGCAGAGTTATACTGTCAGAAATTCCAAAAGTGGGCGGTCCTTACTACATGGAATGATAGTGCATTGGCAGCTCTCTTTCAGAAGGGTTTGTCTGAGACTTTAAAAGATACTATGGTGGGATTTCCTGTTCCCTCTGGTCTTGACGATTTTATGTCATTAGCCATTCAAGTTGATCGGCGTTTACGTGAATGCAAGACTACACGGGAGGCGCTGCCACATTTTGAACAAATGTCTGAACCTATGCAATGTGATGGAGTTTTGTCTAGGGCGCAACGTCAGGAGTTTAGAAGGCGTAATAAGCAGTGTTTTTTCTGTGGAGATGCCTCTCATGTTATTTCTGTCTGCCCTAAACGAGAGAAACGTTTTGCACACACATTTGCTGTAGGTGGTGTACAACCTAAGTTTCTTTTGGCAATTACTCTGATCAGCTCCTTATCCACATTTTCCGCGTAGGCTTTTGTGGATTCAGGAGCGGCCTTGAATCTAATGGACTTAGATTTTGATAAACGTTGTGGTTTTCCTATGACACCTCTGCGGATGCCTACTCCTTTGGCGAAGAATAAGCCTCAGTTTTGGACCCAGGTGATATTGCGGGTCGCCCCAGACCACCAAGAAAATTGCAGATTTTTGGTGTTGCATAATTTACATGATACGATTGTTCTGGGTTTTCCCTGGTTGCAAATCCATAATCCGGTTTTGGATTGGAAATCTGTGTCTGTGGTGAGTTGGGGTTGTCGGTGTGCTCTTGGTGACACTCCTGTTTTCTCCACCTCTCCATAGTCGCATGATGATCCTGACTATTTGGCTGATTTTTATGATGTATTTAGTGAGAGCAAGTCTGCGTCTTTGCCTCCGCATAGGAGTTATGACTGTGCAATTGAGTTGAGACCTGGGTGTAAATTTCCCAAGGGTCGACTCTTCAATTTATCTGTACCCGAACACGAGGCTATGTGATCTTATATTAAGGAGTCGTTGGAGAAGGTTCATATTGGACCATCCTCTTCGCCCTTAGGTGCTGGGGGGTTTTTCGTGGCCAAGAAAGATGGTTCATTAAGGCCTTGTATTGACTATCGTTCCCTCAACAAAATCACGGTTAAATTTCAGTATCCGTTACCCCTGATTTCTGATTTATTCTCCAGAGTTAAAGGTGCTTGCTGGTTTACTAAGTTTGAACTCAGGGGGGCGTATAATCTTATTCGCATCAAGCATGGGGATGAATGGAAGATGGCGTTTAATACTCCGGAGGGACATTTTGAGTACCTGGTGATGCCTTTTGGGCTCACTAATGCCCCTTCTGTCTTCCAATCCTTCATGAATGATATTTTCCGGGACTTTGTGAATAAGTTTTTGATCATCTATCTGGATGATATTTTGATCTTTTCCAGGGATTGGGATTCTCATGTGGAACATGTTTGGACTGTGTTCCGGATTTTGAGGGAGAATTCCTTGTATGTTAAGGGATCGAAGTGCCTTTTTGGTGTACAGAGGATTTCATTTTTGGGATTTATTTTGTCTCAATCAACTATTGAAATGGACCCGGCCAAGGTACAGGCCATTTATGATTTGGTTCAACCCACTTCTTTGAAGGCTCTCCAGAAGTTTTTGGGTTTTGCTAATTTTTATCGTAAATTTATAGTTAATTTTTCTGGTATTGCTAAACCACTGACTGATTTAACTAAGAAGGGTGCTGATGTGCTGAATTGGTCTTCAGAGGCTGTTTCGGCCTTTCAGGAGCTGAAGCGGAGGTTCACTTCTGCTCCGGTTTTGCGGCAACCTGATGTCTCACTTCCTTTTCAGGTGGAGGTAGAAGCTTCAGAGATTGGTTCAGGAGCTGTTTTGTCCCAAAAAGACACGGTGACGTCTAAAATGAATCCCTGCGCCTTCTTTTCCCGAAAGTTCTCCCCATCTGAACGCAACTATGATGTGGGGAATCGGGAATTGTTAGCCATGAAATGGGCATTTGAGGAGTGGAGACATTGGTTGGAGGGAGCTAGACATCAAGTTGTGGTCCTCACTGACCACAAGAATTTGATTTACCTTGAGTCGGCCAAACGCTTGAATCCTAGACAGGCTAGGTGGGCCTTGTTTTTTACGCGTTTTAATTTTGTGGTCTCCTTTCTTCGAGGCACTAAGAATGTTAAGGCAGATGCCCTTTCTAGGAGTATCTTTGCTGATTCTTCTATTGTGACCAAGCCTACTACCATCCTAGGTGAGGGGGTAGTTCTTTCTGCCATCTCGCCCGATTTGAGACATGCTCTGGAGGAATTCCAGGAGGACAAACCTGAGCGTTGTCCTATGGGAAAATTGCATGTTCCTGACCAGTGGAGGAAGAGAGTGATGTCTGAAGTTCATTGCTCCGCATTGGCTGGTCATCCAGGTATATTTGGTACCAGAGATTTGGTGAGTCGGTCTTTTTGGTGGCCCGCCTTGTCTCGTGATGTCAGGAATTTTGTGCAGTCCAGTGGGACTTGTTCCTGGTCTAAACCCTGTTCTCGCTCTAGTGGGTTGTTGATGCTCTTGCTGGTGCCTAAGACGCCATGGACCCATATTTCAATAGATTTTTTTTCTGATCTTCTGATTCTCTAAGATGGTCCATCTTGTACCACTCCCAATGTTGTCATCTTCCTCAGAGTTGGTACCCTTGTTTTTACAACAGGTGGTTCGGTTGCATGGGATTCCTGAGAACATTGTATTGGACAGAGGAGTTCAGTTTGTTTCCAGATTCTGGAAAGCCTTTTGTTCCAAGCTGGGAATTCAGATGTCCTTCTCCTCTGCGTTTCACCCTCAGACCAATGGGCAGACGGAGAGAACAAACCAGTCTTTGGAGTCCTATTTGAGATGTTTTATATCTGCTGATCAGGATGATTGGGTTTCATTTTTGCCCTTGGCCGAATTCGCTTTAAATAATAGAGCTAGTTCTGCCACCTTGAAGTCGCCCTTTTTCTGTAACTTTGGGTTTCATCCACGATTTTCTTCAGGGCAAGTGGAATCTTCGGCCTGCCCAGGTGTTGACACTGTGGTAGAGAGAATGCAGCAGATTTGGGACCAAGTAGTGGATAAGTTGTCTCTCTCCCAGGAAATGGCCCAGCGGTTTTGTAACCGGCATAGGACCATTGGTCCCCGGTTTAAAGTGGGTGATATGGTTTGGTTGTCATCAAAGAATATCTCTATGAAGGTGGATTCTCCAAAGTTCAAGCCAAGATTTATTGGACCTTACAAGATTTTGGAGATTCTTAATCCGGTTTCTTTTCGATTGGCTCTTCCTGTTACGTTTAAGATCCATAACGTGTTTCATAAGTCGCTGTTGAAGAGATATGTTGAGCCAGTAGTTCCTATAGCTGCGCCTCCTGACCCTGTATTGGTTGAAGGTAATGTGGAATATGAAGTAGAGAAAATACTGGATTCTCGTCTGGCTAGACGGAGACTCCAGTATTTGGTCAAGTGGAAGGGTTATGGCCAGGAGGACAATTCTTGGGTCTCTGCCTCTGATATTCATGCCGATAGGTTGGTTCGTGCTTTTCATCGTGCCCATCCTGATCGGCCCGGTGGCGTGGATGAGGGTTCGGTGGCCCCATAGTTAGCGAGGTCCCCATTGTTTGCTCAGCCTATCTTTCTACCTGTGTCTGTGTTTTCATCTTGTTTCACCACAATACATGTTGGGGGCTGTCTATTGCTTTGGGGTCTGCTCTGGGGCAGTTTAGATTTTCCCTTTCTTTCTTTAGGCTTATTTAGTTCTCCGGCCGTGACGAGGCGTCTAGGACCACCGTAGGCACGCTCCACGGCTACTGCTAGTTGTTGTGGCTAGGATCAGGGGTCTGCAATCCGCTAGTTACCAACCTCTCCAGTTTTCTGGGCTTAGCTTGCATTTTGGTTTTTCCTCCTCGGTGACTCATGCATAACAGATCCCTCTCGGTTAGTCAGTATGCCGTTCGTTTTCAGACACTGGCTTCCGAGCTGGAGTGGTGTGACAAAGCCCTCATCCCTGTGTTTTGGAGAGGTTTGGCGGAGCATGTTAAGGATGCTCTCTCTACCAGAGAGGTTCCTGCAAGTTTGGAAGAGCTGATTGACATTTCCACACGCATTGATCTCCGTTTTTCGGAGCGCGTCCTGGAGCGTGCTCAATCCAAACGGAAGGTTACCTCGGCTCACAACTTTTTTGAGCCTCTGGAAACACCTGAGCCAGAGACACCAATCCCTGAGCCCATGGAGGTATCTCACGCCGTTCTCGAGGCGCGTCCGGCACAAAACTCCATTTGCGGTTACAATTGTCAACACGCTGTTTCTCAGGACAACAGTGCCCCGCAATGTCCAAACTGTGCCGCCGGGAAAGACCTTTGTCCCTCCCCGCCTTCGGCTGAGGGTTCTCACGTGGGCACACGCCTCCAGGAGGGGTGGTCACTGTGGCTACATGCAGACCACAAAACTCCTGGCGGGGTCGTATTCGTGGCTGCACAGGGCTCGGGATGTTAAAAAGTATATTCGGGCCTGCGCCTTTTGTGCTCAGAATAGCTTCCTTTATCAGAGAGTGGAGATGCCAGCCAACACACTGCGGCGTTCCACTTTAGCTTCTGCTCCTGGCGATTTTGCCGCCCCCGTTGTCTCCCACGCGTCCCTTCTCAAACCTGGTGACCTTGCCGCCTCTGATGCCTTCCACATGTCCCGGTTTTCCTTATCACCTACCGGGACATTAGACTTGCCTTCGGATGGGTCTGAGGCCTATGCCTCTGATGGGCACAAGGTGGTGGATCGGAAGGCTTTGACGGGATGATGTGGGATATTAGTGGTAGTAGTCTGGTGGCTCTGGCTGACGGGATGATGTGGGTTATTAGGGGTAGCAGTCCGGTGGCTGATGGGATGATGTGGGATATTAGTAGTCCGGTGGCTCTGGATGATGGGACGATGTGGGATATTAGTGGTAGTAGTCCGGTAGCTCTGGCTGACGGGATGATGTGGGATATTAGGGGTAGTAGCCTGGCGGCTGTGACGGGATGATGTGGGATATTAGGGGTAGTAGTTTGGTGGCTCTGGCTGACGGGATGATGTGGGATATTATAGTGAATGTGGCTATGCGGAGTGGGCGGGGCTATACACTCAGCTTTATATATATATATATATATATATATATATATATATAATCATTATACTTTGTTATAACTAACCGTAGTCAGTTACTATGCCCGGGCAGTGCCGGGCTCTTCAGCTAGTAATTAATAATCTATCTATTATCTATCATCTATCTCTCTATCTATTTATTATCTATCTCATTATCTATCTATCTATCTATCTATCATCTGTCTATCATTTATCTATTAACTATTTATTATCTATTACCTATCTATCATGTATCTGTCTATTATCTGACTATTATCTCTCTATTGTCTATCTATTATCTATCATCTGTTATGTACCTATCTATTATCTATCATCTATTATCTAACCCCTTCCTGACATCAGACGTACTATACCGTCCATGGGACCCGGGCCCCTATGCCCATGGACGGGATAGTACGTCTAGCGCGATCAGCGGCGCCCACGTGGTGAGCGCCGCTGATCGCGGCCGGGTGTCAGCTGATTATCAGCTGACACCCGGCACTATGTGTCAGGGGCGGTCACGGACCGCCCCCGACACGTTAACCCCTTGCACATCAAACATGATCGCGGTGTACCGGGAGTTAAAGGGAAGCATCGGCAGGGAGGGGGCTCCCTCCGTGCTTCCCTGAGCCCCCCACGGCAGCGCAATGTGCAGCGCTGCTGCGGGGGACTCCTTTCCTCCAGGCCCCCGGATGCAAGATGGCGACGGGGGCCTTCGGGGGCCTGGAGGAAGCTGGCTTCCTCAGTGCCTGCAAAGCGCAGGCATGAGGAAGCCTTCTGCACTGCCTGTGACAGATGGCTGATCTGTCACAGTGATCTGTGATGTGACAGATCAGCGATCTGTCACAGGACAGTGATGTCCCACCTGGGACTATGTAATAAAGTAAAAAAAAAATTAAATAAAAGTGTAAAAATAATTTAAAAGAAATCGCCAAATAAATTAGTAAAAAAAAAAAAAAAATATTCCCCAATAAATTCATTTTTTGAAAATAAAAAAAACCAAAACAATAAAAGTACACATATTAGGTATCGCCGCGTCCGTAACGACCCGCCCTATAAAACTGTCTCATTAGTTAACCCCTTTAGCGAACCCCTTAAAAAATAAAAATAAAAAACGAAGCAAAAAATAATGATTTATTATCATACCGCCAAACAAAAAGTGTAATAACGCGCGATCAAAAAGACGCATATAAATATCCATGGTACCGCTGAAAACGTCATCTTGTCCCGCAAAAAATGAGCCATCACACAGCATCATCAGCGAAAAAATAAAAAAGTTATAGCTCGCAGAATAAAGCGATGCAAAAATAATTATTTTTTATATAAAATAGTTTTCATTGCATAAAACCGACAAAACATAAAAAAACGACCTAAATGAGGTATCGCTGTAACCGTACTGACCCGAAGAATAAAACCGCTTTATCAATTTTACCGCACGCGGAACGGTGTAAACGCACTCCCCCAAAAGAAATTCATGAAACGCTGGTTTTTGTTCATTCTGCGTCCCAAAAATCGGAATAAAAAGCGATCAAAAAATGTCATGTGCCCGAAAATGGTACCAATAAAAACGTCAACTCGTCCCGCAAAAAATAAGACCTCACATGACTCGGTGGGTCAAAATACGGAAAAATTATAGCTCTCAATATGTGGTGATGCAAAAACTATTTTTACAATAAAAAGTGTCTTTTAGCGTGCGACAGCTGCCAAAATTAAAAACCGCCATAAATAGTAAATCAAACCCCCCATTATCACCCCCTTAGTTAGGGAAAAATAATAAAATTAAAAAAATGTATTTATTTCCATTTTTCCATTAGGGCTAGGGTTAGGGCTAGGGCTAGGGTTAGGGTTAGGGTTAGGGCTAGGGTTAGGGTTAGGGCTAGGGTTAGGGCTGAGATTAGGGTTAGGGGTGTGTTGGGGTTCGGGTTGGCGTTAGAATTGGGGGTTTCCACTGTTTGGGCACATCAGGGGCTCTAGAAATGCAACATTGCGTCTGATCTCAATTCCAGCCAATTCTGAGTTGAAAAAGTCATATGGTGCTCCTTCCCTTCCAAGCTCTGCCATGCGCCCAAACAGTGTTTTACCCCCACATGTAGGGTATCAGCCTACTCAGGAAAAATTGCAAAACAATTTTTGGGGTCCAATTTCTCCTGTTATCCTTAGGAAAATAAAAAATTGGGGGCAGAAATATCATTTTTGTGCAAAAAAATGATTTTTTTATTTTCACGTCCGAGCGTTATAAACTTCTGTGAAGCACTTGGGGGTTCAAAGTGCTCACCACACATCTAGATAAGTTCCGTGGGGGGGTCTAGTGTCCAAAATGGGGTCACTTGTTGGGAGTTTCAATAGTTTAGGTACATCAGGGGCTCTCCAAACGCACATGACACCCGCAGACCATTCCATCAAAGTCTGCATTCCAAAATGGCACTGCTTCCCTTCCGAGCCCCGACGTGTGTCCATACAGTAGTTTTCTCCCACATATGGGGTGTCAGCGTACTCAGGACAAATTGGACAACAACTTTTGCTGTCCAATTTCTCCTGTTACCCTTGGGAAAATGAAAAAATTGGGGACTAATTGATCATGTTTGTGGAAAAAATACAATTTTTTTATTTTCATGCCCGGGCATTATAAACTTCTGTGAAGCCCTTGGGGGTTCAAAGTGCTCACCACACATCTAGATAAGTTCCTTAGGGGTTCTCGTTTCCAAAATTGGGTTATTTGTGGGTGTTTCCACTGTTTAGGTACATTAGGGGCTCTCCAAAGGCAACATGACACCCGCAGACCATTCCATCAAAGTCTGCATTCCAAAACGTCACTACTTCCCTTCCGAGCCCTGACGTGTGTCCATACAGTAGTTTTCTCCCACATATGGGGTGTCAGTGTACTCAGGACAAATTGGACAACAACTTTTGGGGTTCAATTTCTCCTGTTACCCTTGGGAAAATAAAAAAATTGGGGAATAATTGATCATGTTTGTGGAAAAAATAGGATTTTTTTATTTTCATGCCCTGGCATTATAAACTTCTGTGAAGCCCTTGGGGGTTCAAAGTGCTCACCTCATATCTAGATAAGTTCCTTAGGGGGTCTAGTTTTCAAAATGGGGTCATTTGTGGGGGGTTTCCACTGTTTAGGTACATCAGGGGTTTTCCAAAGGCAACATGACACCCGCAGACCATTCCATCAATGTCTGCATTCCAAAACGTCACTACTTCCCTTCCGATCCCCGACGTGTTCCCATACAGTAGTTTTCTCCCACATATGGGGTATCAGCATACTAAGGACAAATTGGACAACAACTTTTGGGGTCCAATTTCTCCTGTTACCCTTGGGAAAATAAAAAAAATGGTGACTAAAAGATCATGTTTGTGGAAAAAATACGAATTTTTTATTTTCACGCCCGGGCGTTATAAACTTCTGTGAAGCACTGGGGGGTTCAAAGTGCTCACCACACATCTAGATAAGTTCCTTGGGGGGTCTAGTTTCCAAAATGGTGTCATTTGTGGGGGGTTTCCACTGTTTAGGTACATCAGGGGTTTTCCAATCGCGACATGGTGTCCTATCTCAATTCCAGCCAAAAACGTCAAATGGCGTTGCTTCCCTTCCGAGCTCTGCCATGCGCCCAAATAGTGGTTTACCCCCACATGTGGGGTATCAGCGTACTCAGGACAAATTGCACAATAACTTTTATGGTGCTGTTACCCTTGGAAAAATAAGAATTGAGGGTGAAAAGATCATTTTTGTGGAAAAAATATGATTTTTTAATTGTACGGCTTTATGTTATAAACTTCTGTGAAGCCCTTGGGGGTTCAAAGTTCTCACCACACATCTAGATAAGTTCCTTAGGGGGTCTAGTTTCCAAAATGGTGTCATTTGTGGGGGGTTTCCACTGTTTTGGTACATCAGGGGTTTTCCAATCGCGACATGATGTCCGATCTCAATTCCAGCCAAAAACGTCAAATGGCGCTGCTTCCCTTCCGAGCTCTGCCATGCGCCCAAATAGTGGTTTACCCCCACATGTGGGGTATCAGCATACTCAGGACAAATTGCACAATAACTTTTAGGGTCCTGTTACCCTTGGGAAAATAACAATTGGGTTGAAAAGATCATTTTTGTGGAAAAAATATGATTTTTTAATTGTACCGCTGTACGTTATAAACTTCTGTAAAGCCCTTGTGGGTTCAAAGTTCTCACCACATATCTAGATAAGTTCCTTGGGGGGTCTAGTTTCCAAAATGGGGTCACTTGTAGAGGGTTTCCACTGTTTAGGTACATCAGGGACATGGCGTCCGATCTGAATTCCAGCCAATTTTGCATTGAAAAAGTCAAACGGCGCTCCTTCCATTCTGAGCTCTGCCATGCGCCGAAACAGTCGTTCCCCCCCACAAATCAGGTATCAGCGTACTCAGGACAAATTGCACAATAACTTTTGCAGTCCAATTTCTCCTGTTACCCTTGGTAAAATAAAAAAAATTGAACCTGAAGTATTTTTTTTGTGAAAAAAAGTTAGATGTTCATTTTTTTTTTAAATATTCAAAAAAATTCCTGTGACGCACCTAAAGGGTTAATAAACTTCTTGAATGTGGTTTTGAGCACCTTAAGGGGTGCAGTTTTTAGAATGGTGTCACTTTTGGGTATTTTCTATCATATAGACCCCTCAAAGTGGCTTCAAATGTGATGTGGTCCGTAAAAATAAAATGGTGTTGTAAAAATGAGAAATCGCTGGTCAACTTTTAACCCTTATAACTTCCTAACAAAAAAAAAAATTTGGTTCCAAAATTGTGCTGATGTAAAGTAAACATGTGGGAAATGTTAGTTATCAAGTTTTTTGTGTGCCGTATCTCTGTGATTTAAGGGCATAAAAATTCAAAGTTGGAAAATTGCGAAATTTTCAAAATTTTTGCCAAATTTCCGTTTTTTTCACAAATAAACGCAAGTTATTTGAATGAAATTTTACCACTAACATGAAGTACAATATGTCACGAGAAAACAATGTCAGAATCACCGGGATCCATAGAAGCGGTCCAGAGTTATGACCTCATAAAGGTACAGTGGTCAGAATTGTAAAAATTGGCCCGGTCATGAACGTGCAAACCACCCTTGGGGGTGAAGGGGTTAAACTATCTTCTATTATCTATCACATATCTTTCTATTATTATTATCTATTAAATTTATATACTATAAAATGATACAAATAAATATATATTATCAATATAGATATATCTTTCTCTTTGATACATTATATTATTTTAGCTTCCCTGCAGCACCACCTACTTTCCAGCAGACTCCTCAGTGTATGTTTGAACGCTCATTTTCTCATCCACTGGCTTGGAATACTAGTTCCCTGCTGAGTCACATGATCTCACCATGAGAAGCGCTCACCACCACCCTCTTCAGGCTGTCTGCTTGGCACTACAGGTATGCAGCTCATTAGAGACTGTTCAACATTGGGTCTCTGTGGCTCAATCGGTTAGCGCGTTCGGCTGTTAACCGAAAGGTTGGTGGTTCGAGCCCACCCAGGGACGCTGGTTTTTTTTCTTCCTTCTTCACATCAAGCATTCTTTTGTTGTTTTATTTATTTGTTGTTTATTGTGTTAATTATTTATCTGTTATTTATTATTTATTTATTATTTAACTTTTGCTTTAGAACCATTTTACTTCACATGACTGTTTTATAACTAAATACTTCATAATATATAAAGCTAAAGTAGGAATTGACATACTCTGTATAGAGTTTTTGAACAAACTAACCCAATCCTCCCTGGTGGTCTAGTGGTTAGGATTCGGCGCTCTCACCGCCGCGGCCCGGGTTCGATTCCCGGTCAGGGAAGCAATTATTTTTTTCCCCAATACTTTCAAAATAAAATGCAAAAGACAAGTTTCTTTATTTTTCATGTTTGTTGATATGTGCAAGATTTGTGAAAACAGGCATCAAATCAGGAAGTCCTATAGCATGAATGCAGCAACATCTTGCCAATTGTATATACTGACCAGGAGAACGCAGATAACGAACATGTATGGCTAATGTTTTATTTAAGTGGTGAAAAAAAATTCTAAATTTGAATGAAAAAAAGGTTTTGTATTTGTCTCCATTTTCTGAGATCCGTAGCATTTTCCTTTCTCGTGACCTGGGGCATGGTGAGGGCATATTTTTTGCATCCTGACTGAGCTGACAATCGTTTTTAATGATACCATAAGCCGGAGTTCATTGGAGATTCACAATGACATGCACGGCGGACTTCTGCAGATCGCCAGCTGTCATGGCCAGAGCCACCATCAGGGCGTTACTGTCCTTACTGGCGTATGGGGTCCAGTCCGAGCCCCCTCCTCACCAGACCCCACGTTCAGTTAAAACTTATTGTTGTGCAGGGAGCCACCGGCTTCCTGCATGGCAACCAGAGCCAACGTCAAAACTAGGCACAAGTGTCTGGCCCTGGACGAACGGGGGGGAGCTCGCCAATGGGGACACCGGCACACGACTGTGGGCCTCTTGAGTCGAGCGTGCCTGGTACCAGCGCTGTCACAGCCCCCCCCTCCAATACTCACCTCTCCCCGTTCCCCGGTATGCTCCGGTCTACTCTCTTTGGCATCTTCTGAGTCTCTATGACGTCTAAAGGCACAGGGCGCGATGACATCACTACAGCGGCAGCATGGTGGCTCAGTGGTTAGCTGGGATCCTGGGTTCGAATCCCACCAAGGACAACATCTGCAAGGAGTTTGTATGTTCTCCCCGTGTTTGCGTGGGTTTCCTCCGGGTACTCTGGTTTCCTCCCACACATCAAAGACATACTGATAGGGAATTTAGATTGTGAGCCCCCATCGGGGACAGTGATGAAAATGTGTGAAAACTGTAAAGCGCTGCGGAATATGTTAGCGCTATATAACAAAAAATAAAGAAGATACAGCGCACCCTAGGTGCTAAGCGGCGGAGAGCCAGAAGACGCTGAGGTGACCGGAGCAGCGGGGAAAAGGAGAGGTGAGTATTTGATTAATTTATTTTTATATATATATAAAATATATGGGGCCATTATATACTGTATGGAGAAATATATGAGGCCATTATATACTGTATGGAGAAATATATGAGGCCATTATATACTGTATGGAGAAATATATGAGCCCATTATATACTGTATGGAGAAATATAGGGGGCCCATTATATACTGTATCGAGCAATATATGGTGCCCATTATATACTGTATGGAGCAATATATGGTGCCCATTATATACTGTATGGAGCAATACATGGGGCCATTATATACAGTACTGTATGGAGCAATATATGAAGCCCATTATATACTGTATGAAGCAATATATGGGGCCATTATATACTGTAAGGAGCAATATATGGGGTCCATTATATACTGTATGGAGAAATATTTGGGGCCATTATATACTGGAAGGAGCAATATATGGGGCCATTATATACTGTATGGAGAAATATATGGGGCCATTATATACTGTATGGAGCAATATATAGGTGCCATTATATACTGTATGGAGCAATATATGAGGCAACCTCACTAACCTCACCAACCTCACTAACATGATCATTCCAACCCTAACCCATCTCTTCAACCGATCCCTAACTTCTGGTACCTTCCCCCCCTCTGCCTTCAAACATGCCACCATAATACCCATCCTCAAAAAATCAAACTTTGACCCAACTGCTATGCCCAGCTGTCGCCCCATATCACTGCTCCCGTTTTCTTCCAAACTCCTCGAACATCATGTCCATGCTCAAGTTTCCTCCCACCTCTCATCTAACTCCCTCCTTGACATCCTGCAATCTGGCTTTCGCCCCCACCACTCCACTTAAACTGCCCTGACCAAAATTACTATTGACTTACTCACAGCCAAAGCTAACAGACAGTTCTCCATCCTCCTCCTTCTTGACCTGTCCTCTGCCTTTGACACAGTTAACCACTGCCTACTGCTACAGATTCTTTCTTCCCTTGGCATTAAAGACCTTGCCCTGTCCTGGATTTCCTCATACCTTTCTGACCGCACATTCAGCGTTTCCCACTCCCACACTACCTCCTCATCCCGCCCCCTCTCTGTTGGAGTCCATCAAGGCTCTGTCCTGGGGCCCCTACTTTTTTCCATTTATACTCTTGGCCTAGGGCAACTCATAAAGTCCCATGGCTTCTAGTACCACCTCTATGCAGATGACACTCAGCTCTACCTCTCTTGCCCATATGTCACCTCTCTGCTGTCCAGAATCCCGGAGTGTCTATCAGCCATATCCTCCTTCACCTCTCGCTTCCTAAAAGTCAACGTAGACAAAACTGAACTCATTATCTTTTCTCGATCTCACGTATCTTCCCTACCCGATCTATTTATTATGGTAAACGGCATCACGCTCTCTCCAGCACCTGAAATCCCTGCCTCGGAGTAACTCTCGACTCTGCCCTGTCCTTCAAACCACACGTCCAAACTCTTGCCACCTCCTGTCGCCTCCAACTCAAAAATATTTCCAGAATCCGTCCCTTCCTCTGTCCTCAATCTACTAAAACTCTTGTACATGCCCTCATCATCTCCCGCCTTGACTACTGCAACACTCTCCTCTGTGGCCTCCCTGCCAACTGTCTTACACCACCCCAGTCTGTCTTCAATTCTGCTGCCCGACTAATCCACCTCTCTCCTCGCTACTCTCCTGTCTCTCCCCTCTGCAAATCCCTCCATTGGCTCCCAATTCCCCAACGAATCCAATTCAAACTACTAACACTGACCTACAAAGCCATCCACAACCTTTCCCCTCCCTATATATCTGAACTAATCTCCCAATATCTTCCCTCACGTAATCTTCAATCCTCTCCAGACCTCCTACTCTCCTCCACACTTATTCGTTCCTCACACAACCGCCTCCAAAATTATCCTCTGGAATACCATGCCTCAACATGTCCGATTATCCACCACCCTCGGATCCTTCAAAAGGAACCTGAAAACCCATCTTTTCAGGAAAGCTTACAGCCTGCAATAACCATTCTGTCGCCTCACCACCGCCTGAGCTGCTGCACCACCGACTTTCTGTCTCTTCCCCACTATCCCATAGAATGTAAGTCCGCAAGGACAGGGTCCTCTCCCCTCTGTACCAGTCCGTCATTGTAAATTTGTTTACTGTTAACGATATCTATAACTTTGTATGTAACGATATCTATACATTTGTATGTAACCCCCCTTCCCATGTACAGCACCATGGAATTAATGGCGCTATATAAATAAATAATAATAATGAGGCCCATTATATACTGTATGGAGCAATATATGGGGCCATTATATACTGTATGAAGAAATATATGGGGCCATTATACTGTATATTGTATGGAGCAATATATGGGGCCACTATATACTGTATGAAGCAATATAGAGGGCCTTAATATGGAGTCTGGGTGGAGGCTCAAGGGGATTGGAAAATGTTGCCAGTATGGGGTCCTGAAATTCCTGGTGGCAGCCCTGGGCATAAAAAACCATCGATGCCCACCCAATCACATGACAGAGGCGCCGATGGGCGGGATTTGTGACGTGCTTCCGGCTGGCGTGTAGTTAAATCCTGCTGTCAAAGATTAAATGCAGGATTTAACTGGCTAACGGCCGCGGGTGGAGCTCCAATCACAGGGAAAGATGCGTGCTCAGTCCCGGAAAAAACATCAACGTTGGGGACATGACATATGACGTAAATGTACATCATATGTCATGAAGGGTTTAAGTAATTCGGTCAGGGCAGTTTTGTCCAGGTTTGGGGTTCCAGTCAAAGCAGTCAATCTTTGTGACTGCAGTTTTGTGAATCCTCACACCGCTCAATGTGGGTGCTGTCAGGATTCTCCGGTGTCGGCATAGAGAGCTGGCAGGCGACAACAATTATGCGATTTGCATACATTCAGTCACATGCCGACTAGATGTACATGGCTTCACTCTATACAAGTGAACATGTCTAGTCGTAATGTGGCCAAAAGGAGCTTAAACGGGTTGAAAGCAAGGTATACTATCCAGGTATAGGTGGCAGCCATTGGGACCCGCTACCAAAGAGCAGAGCAGCAGTGCACATGCTCCACCACCACTACATTCGTTCCCTATGGAGCTGCTGAGCGCTTCGCTCAGCTTTTTCCAGGAGTCTCATAGAAAATAAATGGAGGTGGTCGAGCCTCCGACCTGCAGTTTCATTTTGTAATCAGGATAAAAGTGACGTCGGGAATCTGTACGAGTCCCAGCGTCCAGACCTCCACCAATCAGAAAGTCATCTCCTATCCCGTAGATAGGTGATAACTCATTTAAAGCATTACTCCAATGTTGGAGTGGTGCTTTAAATGTAAGTCCCCTGCCCCTGGTCATATACTCACCCTTCATCGTCTAAACTGTTTTTCGGCGCCAATCCGGTTCCGTGGCACCATCTTGTGCCTGTAGCTTCTGATTGTCCGCAAGTCAGAAGCAACGTCACAAGCTATCGATGCAAGTCTATAAGGGTCAGAATGAGGCTCTCATAGACTTACACTGATTAGTGACAACCAGCGCGCATCATGAAACAGTGGAGCAGCCGGCAGGTCACAAACTGCAGGATACGGACTGGAGCGGCAGCGAAAACAGATAAAAACGCGGAAGGTGAGTTTCAGACAGGTGGCAGGGGACTTCGATTTTCAGCACCACTCCAGCAGTGAAATAAAAAAACACTGGCGTGGTGCTTTAAGTAAGATCATAAGGTATTACCACTTTCTGCAAAGTCAGGACTATCCAGCTCACCGTTGTGTAGTCCAGGTGCAGCTCAGAGCACCGACAGCGTGGCAATAAAGAGAAGGTAGGATTAGTCCAGCTCCATGAACAGTCTTTTATTAGTGCAGGTACAAACCTTTTCCTGAATCTGCAGTGTGACGAGTGGGGTGCGCCTCCATGCACAAAGCTAGGAATCTCAATCCAGTTAGGTATTGCAGTGAGATTTCTGGCGTAGGGAACACCACAGCTCGTCATGAGTTAGCTGCACCACCTGTCCCATGCCAGCAGTGCCCAATTCGGCAGAGCAGGGAAAAGCCAACAAAAGACGCAAAATTTAAGCATAACTTTTGCGACTTTTCAAAGCTTTTAGGTCAGAATTCTGGTGTGAAAGCTTTTATGAATTGACCCATGGTTTTTTCCTCCTTTCTGTTAACCCACACACTCCATACCTTTTCTGGCCCTAAAATAACTGAGCTGGCGACTCTGGTAATATCAGCATTCCTAGCCGCTCTGGCACCCAACTGTTCAATCTGGATTCCCAGTGGAACCAAGGCTAAAATTATCATCCTTTAGGCCATGTTCACACGTTCAGTATTTGGTCACTATTTTTAATCAGTATTTGTAAGCCAAACCAGGAGTGGATGATAAATCCAGAAGTGGTGACGAGTTTGTTATGCTTCTCCTCTGATTGGTTTTGGCTTACAGATACTGATGTAAAACACTGACCATATACTCAACATGTAAACGTGGCCTTAGGAGAAGATACTAGCTTGGTTTCTTTCTACCCCTCCACTACATTTTTTTCTCTTTTATCTTAGTTTGATGCCACTAGTATAATTTGTTGTGGTTATTTTCCCCTTTGTAGTTGCAAAACTTACACAATTAATCCATTCAATCTCAAACCTTGTCTTTAATGCACTGGCTTACAATTTAAATGTTTAAATATTTTTACATTTAAAGGGTAAGTAGCAAGATTATAATAATCTTTATTTTTTATAATAATCTTTATTTTTATATAGCGCTAACATATTCCGCAGCGCTTTACAGTTTGCACACATTTCATCACTGTCCCTGATGGGGCTCACAATCTAAATTCCCTATCAGTATGTCTTTGCAATGTGGGAGGAAACCGGAGAACCAGGAGGAAACCCACGCAAACACGGGGAGAACATACAATCTCCTTGCAGATGTTGTCCTTGGTGGGATTCGAATCCAGGACCCCAGCGCTGCAAGGCTGCAGTGCTAACCACTGAGCCACCGTGCTGCCCACAAGATTAAACATTACCCCCTACTCAAAGGATAAGGGATAACTTCTCGATCACTTGGGGTCCAAACTGATTCCGATAACTGAGCTCTGAACAGTCCCATGAGAATGGATGTCAGGCATGCGCATCGCCGCTTCATTCACTCCTATTGTGACTGCCTGAGATGTTTTTGGAAATCGGTGGAGACTCTTGTGATCATGAAAGTTATCCCCTAACCTATCAATAGGGGATTATTTCTAGTCTTGGTACATTCCCTTTAATATATTATAAGTGTGAAGGTTATATTGCATAGTGAAGAAATTCAAGGTATATCTTCTGAATACATCTCCTGAAGGTCAAGATTTTATGAAGAGTTTTCCATTGTTTTCCTGGGAATATTTGGTCTTTTCTATGGCTGGCCAGATTTAGTTTCACCAGAATCTCATGCTATCTAACCAGTTTGTGCTTCCTCTGGTGTGCGGTTAAGAGAAGCCTTGTACTCAAACTGCTTTCCACATTCAGGACATTTGTGAGGTGCCTCACCTCTATGCACATTCTGATGTGTAATTAGACTATACCCTTCAGAGAAACGCTCACCACATTCCGAGCATTGGTGAGGCTTTTCCCCTGTATGTGTCCTTGTATGAACTACGAGACCAGACCTGTATGTAAACCGTTCCCCGCACTTGTAATATCGGTGCGGCTTCAGTCCAGTATGAATTTGTTGGTGCACTAGAAGATATCAAAAATCAAATTTTTGCCCACAAACATCACACTGATAGAATTGCTTTTCGCTGTGAGTCCTTTTGTGTGCAATGAGCTGAGATTTGTAGTTGTAGAAGATCCCATAGTCCCCACACCAGTAACATGTTTCGCCAGTATAACACCTCTGGTGTGCAAGACCACGAGATTTACGAGCAAATTGTTTTCCACAGTTGTTGCAACTGAAGACATCTCTCTCATGTGTCTTCTCTTTTGTTCCCCGAGGTGAAACTTATCCACAAAACATTGTCCACAATGCTCGCACACATGGCCCTTCTGTGAGATTTTCACACTGTACCGTATTTCTTTTGGAGTCTAAGAATTTTTATGCTTTTTCTTTCGAGTAGGAGGCTTTTTCTTAGATGCATCCCTATTGATCACATTATTTACTGTCCAGATTTCACATTCCCTCCGTGGATGAGAAGATGTATGGTTTCCCACTTCACACACCGATGAAGCAATAGAAGCGTTCCCTCTTCGATATCGTTGACACACACTAACATCATCTTCCATAGTCCTGTCTTGTGAACCTATGTGGGAGTCTTCTGCCAGGCCCATAGACCCCACATGATCTGTCAAAAATTAAAAGATATATAGCACGTTAAAACATAACTCATGGATATGAAAAGCACTATAGAGTAGAAGAACCATATTACCAGATCACAAAACCTCATGTACAAAGATTCTGAAAAGTGCTGATAATATCATAGAGAAATGTGTGGCTTAATATCCCCAGAAGTTCTCCAAACTGGACCAATGCAAAGAAAAAAAAATATTTTCATTGATGCAGACACCAGCCTGACATGACTGCTCATGGAGAACATCTACTATACATTTATGGCATATACTGTGGATATGCCATAAGTGTACTAAATCAGAACACCCCTTCACAGCAAATAAAATGTGTTTAGGCTTAAAGTGGTATTGCAATCTGATTAATCATGTCTGATATATCATTTACAAATTTTGCCCAACACAATAATAGGAGAAATGGGCAATATTCAATATTAACCCAAAATTCAAGGTGCTTCAGCCTGGAAGTTTACTGCTGGTCATCCCGGGTTAAGGATCGCGGTTGCGTTATTCTTGCTGTTCACCCTCTATTGAACAATACAAGGTGCTCACTGCTCGGTCGCCTCCCTGCAGCAATATTGTAGCCTCTACCTATAGAGGACTTCAGGCATGGACAGCAGCCTGCACCGGATTAAAAGAGTGGCCAAACGAAAGAGCGTTCAACGTTTATAGGGCTGCTTATATTCACTATAAGAACAAAAGTCTTAATCATCATTGAATTCAGAGTTTTCATTCAGTCTCATTTTCCCCTGGTTTAAAACAAGTTGCCCCCCCATCATGCCATCTGCCTTTACCATGTGGTGGTGCCGAGCTCACTGATGCCAGCGCGGTTCTGTAATAGGAGTCACCGGGGTAACAAGTCTGTTCATTACATTTCTTCCCTCCTAAATATATTGTGAAATTATTGAAAGTGGAAGGACTCACAGCAACTCAGCCACAAAGTAGAGACCCCGCACCATTACAAAGCGAAGGATCGAGTGCTGAGGAGCAGAGGGCGGAAAAGTCACCAATGCTCTGTTGACTTCACAACTGCAGAGCCCAGACCTCCTCTGTTATTAACATCAGCTCAAACACTGCGCCCCCACCAGGAGATTCATGGCCAAGCAGCTTTACATCACAAAGCACAATGTGGACAACTGTAGCCTCCAGCTTTGTGGGAACAGTTTGGAGAAGACCCTTTTCTGTTCCCCATGACTGTGCCCAGTGCACAAGGTCCATACAGACATGGAGAGGGAGTTTGGTGGAAGAACATGACCCCAGCACAAAGCCCGGACCTCAATCCCATCCAAAAGGTATGTGAAGAACTAAAACGGAGATTGTGATCCCGGCGTCTCCCCAATATCAGGGTCTGACCTCACAAATGCTCTTCTGGATATAATTCCCACAGACGCCTTCAAAATCTTGTAGAAATCTTCCTAGAAGAGCGGGAGCCATTATATCTGCAAAAGGGTCAACTCCATATTAATGTCTGTGAATGTAGACTGGAAGGTCAGAAAACCTCCAGTAGGTGTGATGTGGAAATATAATATATAAGCAATTTTCGAAAGGACAATATCGCTTTGTTATATTTTATTGCTAAATTGCTCTCTGTATTTTTAGCCATACAACCCTGAGTTGTTTTTATAAGGACAGAATGATCCCCTATAACGATCCTGAACTGGTATCTTTGCAGAGATTCATATCCCTTGTGTCCTTCACACTTAATTCTTCTTATCCAAGAAAAACAGTATTGAAACTGTTTCTGTGTGAACCTTGAAGGATCAATAGAAGAAAATAGCTAAACACATAAATATATATTTCCTTTAGGGTGTTTTAAAGGGTTATTCCCATCTTAGAAAGTTATCGTTTGTCCACCAGATGGTTAGTAATTCGCTGATCACTGGGTTACCACTGCTGGGACCTTCAGAAATGCCGCGTTTAATGGGAGCGATGGCCGCGTAGGCACACCACCACTCGTTTCATTGTGTATGAGACTGTTAGCGATTACTAAATGCTATAAACAGCCATCTCGGCTTATTAACATTTGCACCCATTCTCAAGATATTAACAGGTTTCTTTTCAGCTTGCTGCCTAGGAGACCGACCACCGCTGCTCTGGAGCTGGCCAAGATTAGGAGGTAACCAGCGATCCTGATTAGCTTCAAAACAATACTTATGAGCTCAGTAGACATAAAGCTTGTGAGCAGTGTGAAAGTTCTACTGTTTAGCAGCGGTGGTCAGTCTCTAAGACAACGAGTTGTAAACAAAAGTCTTAATATCACAAGCATGGCTAAACATTTTAATAAGCAATAAATTGCAAAAACGCTTGTATTTGCAAGCACTATCCAACAATATTCATCTATGAAGATGGGAATAACCCTTTAAGATATTAATGCCGATCCCCAGAATATGTGGGAGGCCTGTTCTTTTAGCACAGCTCCTTTCACTGTGCAGTGGCCTTTCCAAGTTAATGTAGTATGTCTTTAAGTCTATGATGGTTTCAAATAAATTACAGTTTATAATATCAAGTAATCCCGATCTTGATCTCGTAACCACTGACCAGCAAAGGCAAGAGTCGAAGATTTTCCAAAGGCACAGACAATATTGTTACCTGAGCACCTGTCCAGTGAGAGCCCATCTTCCAGACCAATATTCTGATAATGGTCCTTATGTTCTTCTATATAGCCCCATTCATCCATGGAGAAATAGCTGGAGATGTTGCCACATTTCACCGGTATCTGGAACAGGGAATTCACAGATATACAGCAGGTGTAATGTACATACAGTAGGAAGGAAGCCTCACCTCTCCTGTAAGAGGGTGCATCGTGCTGTGGGGGCATTTTTCTTTACTATGACATATTCCTGTGAGATAAAATGCGTCACTGATCAGTTATATACAAGACCTACAGTCGTGACCAAAAGTTTGGAGATGGACCCAAATTTTGCTTTTCACAGTTTGCTGCTTTCTAGATCTTTTAGTTGGATGTTTCTATGGTCAGTGAAGTACAATTATCAGCATTTCAGAAGTTTTTAAACCCTTAATGACAAATACATCAAGTTTATGCAAAGACTTAAATTTTTACAGTGTTGTTCCAAATTTTTAAAGACTTCTTCTCTTCGACATGGCAGCTGGACATCAGCTTTTGGGCTAAATCCTGGCTGATGACCGTCCATTGTTGTCCGATCAGTGCTTGGAGTTTATCACAATATCTGTTTTTTGACTACCATTTTTTGAGGATTGATCTTGGGAGATTCCAGGCCATGGACCCATAATTTCAATGTTTTGTTCACTGAGCCACTTAGATATTACTTTTGCTTTGTGACATGGTCTCCATCATGCTGGAAAAAGCATTGTTCATTACCAATTTGCTCCTTGTTAGTTGGAGTTGCTCTTGAAGGAAGTTTAGATCCTATTCTGTATTCATGAAAGTATTCTTTGGCAAAATTGTGAGTGAGCCTACTCAGGAGGTTTTACTGATGGCAGACACAGGACTGATGGCAGCACTTACCTTTTCTTCTACGGTCAATCATTCTTCTAGATGTCCCAGTCTGACGGGGGCTTCATCAGAGAAAATCATTTTGCAGGAAGTACAGAGATTGGACTGCAGAGGACGTGGGTAAAGTTATTTTGTCTGATGAAGCCTCTGATGAAGCCCCTTCAGACACCTGGTAGAGTGATCGTCCAGAGACAAAAAGTGATTGCGACCATGAGTCCTGTGTCTGCCAACATGTGTGGAGGCTTTCCATCCATGCAGGGGGCTCACTCACAATTTTGTCTAAAAATACTGCGATGAATAAAGAATGGGATCTAAACATACTCCAAGAGCAACTTCTCCAACTACCCAGGAGCAATGTGGTGATGAACTATGTTTTTTCCAGCATGATGGAGACCATGTCACAAGGCAAAAGTGATAACCAAGTGGCTCAGTGAAGAAAGCATTGAAATCTTGAGTCCATGGACAAGAAACTCCATAGATCTTACGCCCATTGAGAAACTTTGGTCAATTCTCAAAAAAGGGTGGACAAACAAAAACACAGAAATTGCGATAAACTCCATACACTGATGAGACAAGAATGGACAGTCATCAGGCAGGATTTGGCTAAAAAGTAGATATCCAGCTGACAGGTCGAGGGGCAGAAGTTTTGGAAAGTAAGGGTCAACTCTGTAAATATTGAGTCTTTACATAAACTTCATGCATTTGTCTGAATTTGCCAACTGAAACCTAACGCTGATATTAAATTTCATAAACCAAAGGAAAATATTGGACCATGGTTGCTGGAGTCTACAAGTGTGGCAGTGACTGGCAGTATTCTGTATCTGTGGCTCTGCCTCTGAAAGGACAAGCTGGAAAGCCTCCGGTTGTTGAATTCTTCTGTTTCCATATGATGATGTGTCTGCAATGTATGAAGGAGGATGGACACCTCCAGCGTATTTTACCTCTCCAGTCAGCAGGTAAATGATGGCCAGTGCATGATTCAGGATCTTTTCTGACATCTGCTTTTTCATCTTGATCATCGTTTCATTCTTGACTGACATCCAAAAAGATGATAGAAAAAAATTACAGTAACACAAAATTGTCTCATGTGCTGTGTTTTAATAAAGTGTATAAATGTGATCTCAACAATGCAATGTAGTTCAATCAACGGCTCCAGAGAAATCTATTGGTTCTGTTCACATCATGCCTTCTGATCCCAAGAAATTTAGGTTGTAATCAGTGTGTCACGGTCAGTACGGACCGGTCGCAGGTATCCTGACCTGAACTTGACAGTCTCATATATATACCTATGATGATGTTGAGTTTGGATCGGGAGAGCCGTGGCCAGTCAGTGCAAAAGCGGATGCAAGAATGCAGTGTTAAGGCGCAGTCAGATGGCCATAGGAATTGGATAGAGATCGGAAAACAGACAGGCCGGCAGCTCTCCTGACCAGAGCATGGCAGCTTCATGTATTTCAATGCATCTATGCAACCGTCACGCTTGGGTCAGGAGAGTATACGGCCAGTTTGTGCACTGCTGTCCGATATCAGTCTGATTTATACAGCTGTCTGACAGCAGCCATAGACTGATTCCAGGAATCAAGACCAAGACATTTATCAAGACGGACCCAGCAAATGAAGAAGACCTCACAAGTGAAGAACAGACCCTGCAAGTGAAGAACAGACCCGACAAGTGAAGAACAGACCCAGACAAGTGAAGAACAGACCGAGACAAGTGAAGAGCAGACCCAACAAGTGAAGAATAGACCCCACAAGTGAAGGACACAACCGACAAATGAAGAACAGAACCGACAAGTGAAGAACAGACCTTGAACAGACCCAGACAAGTGAAGAACAGACCGAGGCAAGTGAAGAACAGACCCAACAAGTGAAGAACAGACCCCACAAGTGAAGGGCAGACCCGACAAGTGAAGGACAGACTCAAAAAGTGAAGAACAGACCCGACAAGTGAAGGACAAACCCAGACAAGTGAAGAACAGACTCGAAAAGTGAAGAACAGATCCGACAAGGGAAGGAAAGACCCAGACAAGTGAAGAACAGACCCGACAAGTGAAGGACAGAACCGACAGGTGAAGAACAGACCGAGACAAGTGAAGAAAAGATTTCCAAGTGAAGAATGGATCCCGCAAGTGAAGAACAAACCCCGCAAGTGAAGAACAAGCTAAAGACAAGTGAAGAACAAGCCAAAGACAAGTGAAGAACAGAACCCACAAGTGAAGAACAGACCCCACAAGTCAAGAACAGACTGAGACAAGTGAAGAACAGTCCCAACAAGTGAAGAACAGTCCCAACAAGTTAAGAACAGACCCCACACATGAAGAACAGATCCCGCAAGTTAAGAACAGATCCTGCAAGTGAAGAACAGACTAAGACAAGTGAAGGACAGACTCGAAAAGTGAAGAACAGACCCGACAAGTGAAGGACAGACTAAGACAAGTGAAGGACAGACTCAAAAAGTGAAGAACAGATCCGACAAGTGAAGGACAGACCCAGACAAGTGAAGAACAGACCCGACAAGTGAAGGACAGAACCGACAGGTGAAGAACAGACCGAGACAAGTGAAGGACGGATCCCGCAAGTGAAGAACAAACCCCGCAAGTGAAGAACAAGCTAAAGACAAGTGAAGAACAAACCAAAGACAAGTGAAGAACAGAACCCACTAGTGAAGAACAGAACCCACAAGTGAAGAACAGAACCCACAAGTGAAGAACAGAACCCCCAAGTGAACAGAACCCGCAAGTGAAGAACAGAACCCGCAAGTGAAGAACAGATCCCGCAAGTGAAGAACAGATCCCGCAAGTGAAGAACAGATCCCGCAAGTGAAGAACAGACCAAGACAAGTGAAGAACAGGCCCTACAAGTGAAGAACAGACCCTGCAAGTGAAGCACGGACCTTGCAAATCGTTATTAAACTCCAGAATTAAATCTAAAGCCACCCATAAACATTAGATAGCGGTCTCTCCCATACACAGGGTGCTTGGGGACCACTCCGTGCTCTCCGCTAGGTTCAGTGCATGCGCAGAGCCCAGTTTATGAAGACTAGCGTTGTTCACACCGGTCTTGATAAGGAGATGGGCCGGAGTCAGACATGTCATGAAGCGGTGCACACCCCCATGAATCAGTGGAGTTGGATGAGCAGTGAACATCTATTGTGTCCGACTCGGCACACACCCTAGTGTGCCCCCGCCGGAGGGTGATTTGTGGCACAGCGGACACCACCACTCCTCATGAATATGACAAGCAGGAGTCACCATGTCTCCCCCCAGTCCCAACTGCACCCATTCTGTTAAAACTGGTTGAGAACAGCAAAAGTTGCAAAATGTAGGCGTAACTCCGAGCTGCGGCTAAAGTTAGCGACTTTTCAACGTTTTTAAGCCAGAATCCCAGCATTAAGCTTTGATGGATCGAGCCCTGAATCTTTTTTTCTGGATTTCTAAGTAGAAGCTCAAGGTTTTTGGCCATTTGGAGAGTGTGCGCAGACTTGGGGTTTGGGCGAGCACAATCCTTTACAAGTGTGTGAACCCCCACCTGAGACTGGGCCGTCGTCCTCTGTCCTGAAGGATCTTGTTTGTGTCTTTTCGGTGGCAGCAATGTGTCACTAATGAGAAGTATAAGAGTCATTATCACAGGACAGCTAACCAACGGGGGGTGACTACTAGTCCCCAAATGCCCAGCTAGTCTCAACTCTAGCAATGCATGCTGGGACTTGTAGTCTTCTAAAAGTACAGCATTGTTGCATAGTATAAGCCGCACCCCGCCCACCGTACCACACACTGACCCTGCCGCCCGCCGATAATACACAACGTGACCTTCTTGCAGGACGGAAGACGAGCATCTCACCACAAGGGTTTCTGGGACTTGTCGTACAGCGGTTCGTGACTGTGACACTGTTAGATCATCAGCATACTACACATCCCAGAAAGCATTGCGCGAGTGCGGGCAGGCAATATAGCTCAGCGTATCACGTGACACGTTTGTCCTACGTAGATGCGGCTCTCGAGGCATGCTGGGAGTTGTAGTGTCAGATAAAATAAACTGGAGAGCCGCTAAACAACTCCGTCTTACTTTTCCCACCTGTCCTGCGATACCGGTCCGCAATATAGTATTGTTTATAAGGACACAGAACCACAGTCATTAACCCCTTCCCTAGAGGGAGATTTTTCTTTTTTCCCCTTCTCTTATGTTTTTTTTTTATCCTAGAGCCTGTCCGTCTACATAATTTATATATTTTTTGCAATATTAATTGTAGTTCTTTATGACACAGTTCATTTAGCTAAGGTACTGAAAAAAAGAGAAAAATAAAAGTGCTGTGAAATTATGAAAAAAGAAAACAATTCTCAGCACGATATGGGGGTTTTAAGGACTTTTTTCATTGTGTGGTGGCATAACGACCGCACACGCATAACGGCCGGACACGCATAACGGCCGGACACGCATAACGGCCGGACACGCATAACGGCCGGACACGCATAGCGACCGGACACGCATAACGGCCGGACACGCAAAACGGCCGGACACGCATAACGGCCGGACACGCATAACGGCCGGACACGCATAGCGACCGGACACGCATAACGGCCGGACACGCATAACAACCGGACACGCATAACTGCCGGACACGCATAACAACCGGACACGCATAACGGCCGGACACGCATAGCGACCGGACACGCATAACGACCGCACACGCATAACTGCCGGACACGCAAAACGGCCAGACACGCATAACAACCGGACACGCATAACGACCGCACACGCATAACGGCCGGACACGCATAACGGCCGGACACGCATAACAACCGGACACGCATAACGGCCGGACACGCATAGCAACCGGACACGCATAACGGCCGGACACGCATAACAACCGGACACGCATAACAACCGGACACGCATAACAACCGGACACGCATAACGGCCGGACACGCATAACAACCGGACACGCATAACGACCGGACACGCAAAACGGCCAGACACGCATAACAACCGGACACGCATAACGACCGCACACGCATAACGGCCGGACACGCATAACGGCCGGACACGCATAACAACCGGACACGCATAACGGCCGGACACGCATAGCAACCGGACACGCATAACGGCCGGACACGCATAACAACCGGACACGCATAACAACCGGACACGCATAACGGCCGGACACGCATAACGGCCGGACACGCATAACAACCGGACACGCATAACAACCGGACACGCATAACAACCGGACACGCATAACAACCGGACACGCATAACAACCGGACACGCATAACGGCCGGACACGCATAACAACCGGACACGCATAACGACCGGACACGCAAAACGGCCAGACACGCATAACAACCGGACACGCATAACGACCGCACACGCATAACGGCCGGACACGCATAACGGCCGGACACGCATAACAACCGGACACGCATAACGGCCGGACACGCATAGCAACCGGACACGCATAACGGCCGGACACGCATAACAACCGGACACGCATAACAACCGGACACGCATAACGGCCGGACACGCATAACAACCGGACACGCATAACGGCCGGACACGCATAACGGCCGGACACGCATAACGGCCGGACACGCATAACAACCGGACACGCATAACGGCCGGACACGCATAGCAACCGGACACGCATAACGGCCGGACACGCATAACAACCGGACACGCATAACTGCCGGACACGCATAATGGCCGGACACGCATAACGGCCGGACACGCATAACGGCCAGACACGCATAACAACCGGACACGCATAACTGCCGGACATGCATAACAACCGGACACGCATAACGGCCAGACACGCATAACGGCCGGACACGCATAACGGCTGGACACGCATAACAACCGGACACGCATAACTGCCGGACATGCATAACAACCGGACACGCATAACGGCCAGACACGCATAGCGACCGGGCACGCATAACGACCGCACACGCACAACTGCCGGACACGCATAACGGCCGGACACGCATAACAACCGGACACCCATAACGGCCGGACACGCATAGCAACCGGACACGCATAACGGCCGGACACGCATAACAACCGGACACGCATAACTGCCGGACACGCATAATGGCCGGACACGCATAACGGCCGGACACGCATAACGGCCGGACACGCATAACAACCGGACACGCATAACTGCCGGACACGCATAACAACCGGACACGCATAACTGCCGGACACGCATAACAACCGGACACGCATAACGGCCGGACACGCATAACGGCCGGAAACGCATAACAACCGGACACGCATAACGGCCGGACACGCATAGCAACCGGACACGCATAACAACCGGACACGCATAGCTGCCGGACACGCATAATGGCCGGACACGCATAACGGCCGGACACGCATAACAACCGGACACGCATAACGGCCGGACACGCATAACAACCGGACACGCATAACTGCCGGACACGCATAATGGCCGGACACGCATAACGGCCGGACACGCATAACAACCGGACACGCATAACTGCCGGACACGCATAACGGCCGGACACGCATAGCGGCCGGACACGCATAACAACCGGACACTCATAACTGCCGGACACGCATAACGGCCGGACACGCATAGCGACCGGACACGCTTAACGGCTGGACACGCATAACAACCGGACACGCATAACTGCCGGACACGCATAACAACCGGACACGCATAACGGCCGGACACGCATAACGGCCGGACACGCATAACGGCTGGACACGCATAACGGCCGGACACGCATAACGGCCAGACACGCATAGCAACCGGACACGCATAACGACCGCACACGCATAACTGCCGGACACGCAAAACGGCCAGACACGCATAACAACCGGACACGCATAACGACCGCACACGCATAACGGCCGGACACGCATAACGGCCGGACACGCATAACAACCGGACACGCATAACGGCCGGACACGCATAGCAACCGGACACGCATAACGGCCGGACACGCATAACAACCGGACACGCATAACGGCCGGACACGCATAACGGCCGGACACGCATAACGGCCGGACACGCATAACGGCCGGACACGCATAACAACCGGACACGCATAACGGCCGGACACGCATAGCAACCGGACACGCATAACGGCCGGACACGCATAACAACCGGACACGCATAACTGCCGGACACGCATAATGGCCGGACACGCATAACGGCCGGACACGCATAACGGCCAGACACGCTTAACGGCTGGACACGCATAACAACCGGACACGCATAACTGCCGGACATGCATAACAACCGGACACGCATAACGGCCAGACACGCATAGCGACCGGGCACGCATAACGACCGCACACGCACAACTGCCGGACACGCATAACGGCCGGACACGCATAACAACCGGACACCCATAACGGCCGGACACGCATAGCAACCGGACACGCATAACGGCCGGACACGCATAACAACCGGACACGCATAACTGCCGGACACGCATAATGGCCGGACACGCATAACGGCCGGACACGCATAACGGCCGGACACGCATAACAACCGGACACGCATAACTGCCGGACACGCATAACAACCGGACACGCATAACTGCCGGACACGCATAACAACCGGACACGCATAACGGCCGGACACGCATAACGGCCGGAAACGCATAACAACCGGACACGCATAACGGCCGGACACGCATAGCAACCGGACACGCATAACAACCGGACACGCATAGCTGCCGGACACGCATAATGGCCGGACACGCATAACGGCCGGACACGCATAACAACCGGACACGCATAACGGCCGGACACGCATAACAACCGGACACGCATAACTGCCGGACACGCATAATGGCCGGACACGCATAACGGCCGGACACGCATAACAACCGGACACGCATAACTGCCGGACACGCATAACGGCCGGACACGCATAGCGGCCGGACACGCATAACAACCGGACACTCATAACTGCCGGACACGCATAACAACCGGACACGCATAACTGCCGGACACGCATAACGGCCGGACACGCATAGCGACCGGACACGCTTAACGGCTGGACACGCATAACAACCGGACACGCATAACTGCCGGACACGCATAACAACCGGACACGCATAACGGCCGGACACGCATAACGGCCGGACACGCATAACGGCTGGACACGCATAACGGCCGGACACGCATAACGGCCGGACACGCATAGCGACCGGACACGCATAACGACCGCACACGCATAACTGCCGGACACGCATAACGGCCGGACACGCATAACGGCCGGACACGCATAACAACCGGACACGCATAACGGCCGGACACGCATAGCAACCGGACACGCATAACGGCCGGACACGCATAACAACCGGACACGCATAACTGCCGGACACGCATAATGGCCGGACACGCATAACGGCCGGACACGCATAACAACCGGACACGCATAACTGCCGGACACGCATAACAACCCGACACGCATAACGGCCGGACACGCATAACAACCGGACACGCATAACGGCCGGACACGCATAACGGCCGGACACGCATAACAATCAGACACGAAAAACGGCCGGACACGCATAGCAACCGGACACGCATAACGGCCGGACACGCATAACAACCGGACACGCATAGCTGCCGGACACGCATAATGGCCGGACACGCATAACAACCGGACACGCAAAACGGCCGGACACGCATAACAACCGGACACGCATAACTGCCGGACACGCATAATGGCCGGACACGCATAACGGCCGGACACGCATAACAACCGGACACGCATAACTGCCGGACACACATAACGGCCGGACACGCATAGCGGCCGGACACGCATAACAACCGGACACGCATAACTGCCGGACACGCATAACAACCGGACACACATAACTGCCGGACACGCATAACGGCCGGACACGCATAACAACCGGACACGCATAACTGCCGGACACGCATAATGGCCGGACACGCATAACGGCCGGACACGCATAGCGACCGGACACGCTTAACGGCTGGACACGCATAACAACCGGACACGCATAACTGCCGGACACGCATAACAACCGGACACGCATAACGGCCGGACACGCATAGCGACCGGACACGCATAACGGCCGGACACGCATAACAAACGGACACGCATAACGGCCGGACACGCATAGCAACCGGACACGCATAACGGCCGGACACGCATAACAACCGGACACGCATAGCAACCGGACACGCATAACGGCCGGACACGCATAACAACCGGACACGCATAACGACCGCACACGCATAACGGCCGGACACGCATAACGGCCGGACACGCATAACAACCGGACACGCATAACGGCCGGACACGCATAGCAACCGGACACGCATAACGGCCGGACACGCATAACAACCGGACACGCATAACTGTCGGACACGCATAATGGCCGGACACGCATAACGGCCGGACACGCATAGCGACCGGACACGCTTAACGGCTGTTATGTGTGTCCGGCAGTTATGCGTGTCCGGTTGTTATGCGTGTCCGGCCGCTATGCGTGTCCGGCCGTTATGCGTGTCCGGCCGTTATGCGTGTCCGGTCGCTATGCGTGTCCGGCCGTTATGCGTGTCCGGTTGTTATGCGTGTCCGGCAGTTATGCGTGTCCGGTTGTTATGCGTGTCCAGCCGTTAAGCGTGTCACGCATAACAACCGGACACGCATAACGGCCGGACACGCATAACGACCGCACACGCATAACGGCCGGACACGCATAACGGCCGGACACGCATAACAACCGGACACGCATAACGGCCGGACACGCATAACGACCGCACACGCATAACGACCGCACACGCATAACGACCGCTCACGCATAACGACCGGACACGCATAACGGCCGGACACGCATAACGGCCGGACACGCATAACGACCGCACACGCATAACGGCCGGACACGCATAACGGCCAGACACGCATAACGGCCGGACACGCATAACGGCCGCACACGCATAACGGCCGGACACGCATAACGGCCGGACACGCATAACGGCCGGACACGCATAACGACCGCACACGCATAACGGCCGGACACGCATAACGGCCGGACACGCATAACGACCGGACACGCATAACGACCGCACACGCATAGCGGCCGGACACGCATAACAACCGGACACGCATAACTGCCAGACACTCATAACTGCCGGACACGCATAACTGCCGGACACGCATAACGGCCGGACACGCATAACAACCGGACACGCATAACTGCCGGACACGCATAGCGACCGGACACGCTTAACGGCTGGACACGCATAACAACCGGACACGCATAACTGCCGGACACGCATAACAACCGGACACGCATAACGGCCGGACACGCATAGCGACCGGACACGCATAACGGCCGGACACGCATAACAACCGGACACGCATAACGGCCGCACACGCATAGCAACCGGACACGCATAACGGCCGGACACGCATAACAACCGGACACGCATAACGGCCGGACACGCATAGCAACCGGACACGCATAACGGCCGGACACGCATAACAACCGGACACGCATAACTGCCGGACACGCATAATGGCCGGACACGCATAACGGCCGGACACGCATAACAACCGGACACGCATAACTGCCGGACACGCATAACAACCCGACACGCATAACGGCCGGACACGCATAACAACCGGACACGCATAACGGCCGGACACGCATAACGGCCGGACACGCATAACAACCAGACACGCAAAACGGCCGGACACGCATAGCAACCGGACACGCATAACGGCCGGACACGCATAACAACCGGACACGCATAGCTGCCGGACACGCATAATGGCCGGACACGCATAAGGGCCGGACACACATAACGGCCGGACACGCATAACAACCGGACACGCAAAACGGCCGGACACGCATAACAACCGGACACGCATAACTGCCGGACACGCATAATGGCCGGACACGCATAACGGCCGGACACGCATAACAACCGGACACGCATAACTGCCGGACACACATAACGGCCGGACACGCATAGCGGCCGGACACGCATAACAACCGGACACGCATAACTGCCGGACACGCATAACAACCGGACACGCATAACTGCCGGACACGCATAACGGCCGGACACGCATAACAACCGGACACGCATAACTGCCGGACACGCATAATGGCCGGACACGCATAACGGCCGGACACGCATAGCGACCGGACACGCTTAACGGCTGGACACGCATAACGACCGGACACGCATAACTGCCGGACACGCATAACAACCGGACACGCATAACGGCCGGACACGCATAGCGACCGGACACGCATAACGGCCGGACACGCATAACAACCGGACACGCATAACGGCCGGACACGCATAGCAACCGGACACGCATAACGGCCGGACACGCATAACAACCGGACACGCATAACGGCCGGACACGCATAGCAACCGGACACGCATAACGGCCGGACACGCATAACAACCGGACACGCATAACTGCCGGACACGCATAATGGCCGGACACGCATAACGGCCGGACACGCATAACAACCGGACACGCATAACTGCCGGACACGCATAACAACCCGACACGCATAACGGCCGGACACGCATAACAACCGGACACGCATAACGGCCGGACACGCATAACGGCCGGACACGCATAACAACCAGACACGCAAAACGGCCGGACACGCATAGCAACCGGACACGCATAACGGCCGGACACGCATAACAACCGGACACGCATAGCTGCCGGACACGCATAATGGCCGGACACGCATAACAACCGGACACGCAAAACGGCCGGACACGCATAACAACCGGGCACGCATAACTGCCGGACACGCATAATGGCCGGACACGCATAACGGCCGGACACGCATAACAACCGGACACGCATAACTGCCGGACACACATAACGGCCGGACACGCATAGCGGCCGGACACGCATAACAACCGGACACGCATAACTGCCGGACACGCATAACGGCCGGACACGCATAGCGGCCGGACACGCATAACAACCGGACACTCATAACTGCCGGACACGCATAACAACCGGACACGCATAACTGCCGGACACGCATAACGGCCGGACACGCATAGCGACCGGACACGCTTAACGGCTGGACACGCATAACAACCGGACACGCATAACTGCCGGACACGCATAACAACCGGACACGCATAACGGCCGGACACGCATAACGGCCGGACACGCATAACGGCTGGACACGCATAACGGCCGGACACGCATAACGGCCAGACACGCATAGCGACCGGACACGCATAACGACCGCACACGCATAACTGCCGGACACGCATAACGGCCGGACACGCATAACGGCCGGACACGCATAACAACCGGACACGCATAACGGCCGGACACGCATAGCAACCGGACACGCATAACGGCCGGACACGCATAACAACCGGACACGCATAACTGCCGGACACGCATAATGGCCGGACACGCATAACGGCCGGACACGCATAACAACCGGACACGCATAACTGCCGGACACGCATAACAACCCGACACGCGTAACGGCCGGACACGCATAACAACCGGACACGCATAACGGCCGGACACGCATAACGGCCGGACACGCATAACAATCAGACACGCAAAACGGCCGGACACGCATAGCAACCGGACACGCATAACGGCCGGACACGCATAACAACCGGACACGCATAATGGCCGGACACGCATAACAACCGGACACGCAAAACGGCCGGACACGCATAACAACCGGACACGCATAACTGCCGGACACGCATAATGGCCGGACACGCATAACGGCCGGACACGCATAACAACCGGACACGCATAACTGCCGGACACACATAACGGCCGGACACGCATAGCGGCCGGACACGCATAACAACCGGACACGCATAACTGCCGGACACGCATAACAACCGGACACACATAACTGCCGGACACGCATAACGGCCGGACACGCATAACAACCGGACACGCATAACTGCCGGACACGCATAATGGCCGGACACGCATAACGGCCGGACACGCATAGCGACCGGACACGCTTAACGGCTGGACACGCATAACAACCGGACACGCATAACTGCCGGACACGCATAACAACCGGACACGCATAACGGCCGGACACGCATAGCGACCGGACACGCATAACGGCCGGACACGCATAACAAACGGACACGCATAACGGCCGGACACGCATAGCAACCGGACACGCATAACGGCCGGACACGCATAACAACCGGACACGCATAGCAACCGGACACGCATAACGGCCGGACACGCATAACAACCGGACACGCATAACGACCGCACACGCATAACGGCCGGACACGCATAACGGCCGGACACGCATAACAACCGGACACGCATAACGGCCGGACACGCATAGCAACCGGACACGCATAACGGCCGGACACGCATAACAACCGGACACGCATAACTGTCGGACACGCATAATGGCCGGACACGCATAACGGCCGGACACGCATAGCGACCGGACACGCTTAACGGCTGTTATGTGTGTCCGGCAGTTATGCGTGTCCGGTTGTTATGCGTGTCCGGCCGCTATGCGTGTCCGGCCGTTATGCGTGTCCGGCCGTTACGCGTGTCCGGTCGCTATGCGTGTCCGGCCGTTATGCGTGTCCGGTTGTTATGCGTGTCCGGCAGTTATGCGTGTCCGGTTGTTATGCGTGTCCAGCCGTTAAGCGTGTCACGCATAACAACCGGACACGCATAACGGCCGGACACGCATAACGACCGCACACGCATAACGGCCGGACACGCATAACGGCCGGACACGCATAACAACCGGACACGCATAACGGCCGGACACGCATAACGACCGCACACGCATAACGACCGCACACGCATAACGACCGCTCACGCATAACGACCGGACACGCATAACGGCCGGACACGCATAACGGCCGGACACGCATAACGGCCGGACACGCATAACGACCGCACACGCATAACGGCCGCACACGCATAACGGCCGGACACGCATAACGGCCGGACACGCATAACGGCCGGACACGCATAACGACCGCACACGCATAACGGCCGGACACGCATAACGGCCGGACACGCATAACGACCGGACACGCATAACGACCGCACACGCATAGCGGCCGGACACGCATAATAACCGGACACGCATAACTGCCAGACACTCATAACTGCCGGACACGCATAACTGCCGGACACGCATAACGGCCGGACACGCATAACAACCGGACACGCATAACTGCCGGACACGCATAGCGACCGGACACGCTTAACGGCCGGACACGCATAACAACCGGACACGCATAACGGCCGGACACGCATAGCAACCGGACACGCATAACGGCCGGACACGCATAACAACCGGACACGCATAACTGCCGGACACGCATAATGGCCGGACACGCATAACGGCCGGACACGCATAACAACCGGACACGCATAACTGCCGGACACGCATAACAACCCGACACGCATAACGGCCGGACACGCATAACAACCGGACACGCATAACGGCCGGACACGCATAACGGCCGGACACGCATAACAACCAGACACGCAAAACGGCCGGACACGCATAGCAACCGGACACGCATAACGGCCGGACACGCATAACAACCGGACACGCATAGCTGCCGGACACGCATAATGGCCGGACACGCATAAGGGCCGGACACACATAACGGCCGGACACGCATAACAACCGGACACGCAAAACGGCCGGACACGCATAACAACCGGACACGCATAACTGCCGGACACGCATAATGGCCGGACACGCATAACGGCCGGACACGCATAACAACCGGACACGCATAACTGCCGGACACACATAACGGCCGGACACGCATAGCGGCCGGACACGCATAACAACCGGACACGCATAACTGCCGGACACGCATAACAACCGGACACGCATAACTGCCGGACACGCATAACGGCCGGACACGCATAACAACCGGACACGCATAACTGCCGGACACGCATAATGGCCGGACACGCATAACGGCCGGACACGCATAGCGACCGGACACGCTTAACGGCTGGACACGCATAACAACCGGACACGCATAACTGCCGGACACGCATAACAACCGGACACGCATAACGGCCGGACACGCATAGCGACCGGACACGCATAACGGCCGGACACGCATAACAACCGGACACGCATAACGGCCGGACACGCATAGCAACCGGACACGCATAACGGCCGGACACGCATAACAACCGGACACGCATAACGGCCGGACACGCATAGCAACCGGACACGCATAACGGCCGGACACGCATAACAACCGGACACGCATAACTGCCGGACACGCATAATGGCCGGACACGCATAACGGCCGGACACGCATAACAACCGGACACGCATAACTGCCGGACACGCATAACAACCGGACACGCATAACGGCCGGACACGCATAACAACCGGACACGCATAACGGCCGGACACGCATAACGGCCGGACACGCATAACAACCAGACACGCAAAACGGCCGGACACGCATAGCAACCGGACACGCATAACGGCCGGACACGCATAACAACCGGACACGCATAGCTGCCGGACACGCATAATGGCCGGACACGCATAACAACCGGACACGCAAAACGGCCGGACACGCATAACAACCGGACACGCATAACTGCCGGACACGCATAATGGCCGGACACGCATAACGGCCGGACACGCATAACAACCGGACACGCATAACTGCCGGACACACATAACGGCCGGACACGCATAGCGGCCGGACACGCATAACAACCGGACACGCATAACTGCCGGACACGCATAACAACCGGACACGCATAACTGCCGGACACGCATAACGGCCGGACACGCATAACAACCGGACACGCATAACTGCCGGACACGCATAATGGCCGGACACGCATAACGGCCGGACACGCATAGCGACCGGACACGCTTAACGGCTGGACACGCATAACAACCGGACACGCATAACTGCCGGACACGCATAACAACCGGACACGCATAACGGCCGGACACGCATAGCGACCGGACACGCATAACGGCCGGACACGCATAACAAACGGATACGCATAACGGCCGGACACGCATAGCAACCGGACACGCATAACGGCCGGACACGCATAACAACCGGACACGCATAGCAACCGGACACGCATAACGGCCGGACACGCATAACAACCGGACACGCATAACGACCGCACACGCATAACGGCCGGACACGCATAACGGCCGGACACGCATAACAACCGGACACGCATAACGGCCGGACACGCATAGCAACCGGACACGCATAACGGCCGGACACGCATAACAACCGGACACGCATAACTGCAGGACACGCATAATGGCCGGACACGCATAACGGCCGGACACGCATAGCGACCGGACACGCTTAACGGCTGTTATGTGTGTCCGGCAGTTATGCGTGTCCGGTTGTTATGCGTGTCCGGCCGCTATGCGTGTCCGGCCGTTATGCGTGTCCGGTTGTTATGCGTGTCCGGCCGTTATGCGTGTCCGGTCGCTATGCGTGTCCGGCCGTTATGCGTGTCCGGTTGTTATGCGTGTCCGGCAGTTATGCGTGTCCGGTTGTTATGCGTGTCCAGCCGTTAAGCGTGTCACGCATAACAACCGGACACGCATAACGGCCGGACACGCATAACGACCGCACACGCATAACGGCCGGACACGCATAACGGCCGGACACGCATAACAACCGGACACGCATAACGGCCGGACACGCATAACGACCGGACACGCATAACGACCGCACACGCATAACGACCGCTCACGCATAACGACCGGACACGCATAACGGCCGGACACGCATAACGGCCGGACACGCATAACGACCGCACACGCATAACGGCCGGACACGCATAACAGCCAGACACGCATAACAACCGGACACGCATAACGGCCGGACACGCATAACGACCGGACACGCATAACGACCGCACACGCATAACGACCGCTCACGCATAACGACCGGACACGCATAACGGCCGGACACGCATAACGGCCGGACACGCATAACGACCGCACACGCATAACGGCCGGACACGCATAACAGCCAGACACGCATAACGGCCGGACACGCATAACGGCCGCACACGCATAACGGCCGGACACGCATAACGGCCGGACACGCATAATGGCCGGACACGCATAACGGCCGGACACGCATAACGACTGCACACGCATAACGGCCGGACACGCATAACGGCCGGACACGCATAACGACCGGACACGCATAACGACCGCACACGCATAGCGGCCGGACACGCATAACAACCGGACACGCATAACTGCCGGACACTCATAACTGCCGGACACGCATAACTGCCGGACACGCATAACGGCCGGACACGCATAACAACCGGACACGCATAACTGCCGGACACGCATAACGGCCGGACACGCATAACGGCCGGACACGCATAGCGACCGGACACGCTTAACGGCTGGACACGCATAACAACCGGACACGCATAACTGCCGGACACGCATAACAACCGGACACGCATAACGGCCGGACACGCATAGCGACCGGACACGCATAACGGCCGGACACGCATAACAACCGGACACGCATAACGGCCGGACACGCATAGCAACCGGACACGCATAACGGCCGGACACGCATAACAACCGGACACGCATAACGGCCGGACACGCATAGCAACCGGACACGCATAACGGCCGGACACGCATAACAACCGGACACGCATAACGACCGCACACGCATAACGGCCGGACACGCATAACGGCCGGACACGCATAACAACCGGACACGCATAACGGCCGGACACGCATAGCAACCGGACACGCATAACGGCCGGACACGCATAACAACCGGACACGCATAACTGCCGGACACGCATAAAGGCCGGACACGCATAGCGGCCGGACACGCATAACAACCGGACACGCATAACTGCCGGACACGCATAACTGCCGGACACGCATAACGGCCGGACACGCATAACAACCGGACACGCATAACTGCCGAACACGCATAATGGCCGGACACGCATAACGGCCGGACACGCATAACGGCCGGACACGCATAACGACCGCACACGCATAACGGCCGGACACGCATAACGGCCGGACACGCATAACGGCCGGACACGCATAACGACCGCACACGCATAGCGGCCGGACACGCATAACAACCGGACACGCATAACTGCCGGACACTCATAACTGCCGGACACGCATAACTGCCGGACACGCATAACGGCCGGACACGCATAACAACCGGACACGCATAACTGCCGGACACGCATAATGGCCGGACACGCATAACGGCCGGACACGCATAGCGACCGGACACGCATAACTGCCGGACACGCATAACAACCGGACACGCATAACGGCCGGACACGCATAGCGACCGGACACGCATAACGGCCGGACACGCATAACAACCGGACACGCATAACGGCCGGACACGCATAACAACTGGACACGCATAACGGCCGGACACGCATAACGGCCGGACACGCATAACGGCCGGACACTCATAACGGCCGGACACGCATAACAACCGGACACGCATAATGGCGGGACATGCAAAACGGCCGCACACGCATAACGGCCGGACACGCGGAACAACCGGACAAGCATAACGGCCAGACACGCATAACGGCCAGACACGCATAAGGGCCAGACACTCATAACGGCCGGACACGCATAACGACCGGACACGCATAACAACCGGACACGCATAACGGCCGGACACGCATAACGACCGGACACGCATAACGACCTCACACGCATAACGGCCGGACACGCATAAGGGTCGGACACTCATAACGGCCGGACACGCATAACAACCGGACACGCATAATGGCGGGACATGCAAAACGGCCGCACACGCATAACGGCCGGACACGCGGAACAACCGGACAAGCATAACGGCCAGACACGCATAACGGCCAGACACGCATAAGGGCCAGACACTCATAACGGCCGGACACGCATAACGACCGGACACGCATAACAACCGGACACGCATAACGGCCGGACACGCGGAACAACCGGACAAGCATAACGGCCAGACACGCATAACGGCCAGACACGCATAAGGGCCAGACACTCATAACGGCCAGACACTCATAACGACCGGACACGCATAACAACCGGACACGCATAACGGCCGGACACGCATAACGACCGGACACGCATAACGACCTCACACGCATAACGACCGGACACGCATAACGACCTCACACGCATAACGGCCGGACACGCATAACAACCGGACACGCATAACGGCCGGACACGCATAACAACCGGACACGCATAACGGCCGGACACGCATAACAACCGGACACGCATAACGACCGGACACGCATAACGGCCGGACACGCATAACGGCCGGACACGCATAACGACCGGACACGCATAACGACCGGACACGCATAACGACCGGACACGCATAACGACCGGACACGCATAACGACCTCACACGCATAACGGCCGGACACGCATAACAACCGGACACGCATAACGGCCGGACACGCATAACAACCGGACACGCATAACGGCCGGACACGCATAACAACCGGACACGCATAACGGCCGGACACGCATAACGGCCGGACATGCATAACGACCTCACACGCATAACGGCCGGACACGCATAACGGCCGGACACGCATAACGGCCGGACACGCATAACGACCGGACACGCATAACGACCGGACACGCATAACGACCGGACACGCATAACGACCGGACACGCATAACGACCTCACACGCATAACGGCCGGACACGCATAACAACCGGACACGCATAACGGCCGGACACGCATAACAACCGGACACGCATAACGGCCGGACACGCATAACAACCGGACACGCATAACGGCCGGACACGCATAACGGCCGGACATGCATAACGACCTCACACGCATAACGGCCGGACACGCATAACGGTCGGACACGCATAACGACCGGACACGCATAACGACCTCACACGCATAACGGCCGGACACGCATAACGGTCGGACACTCATAACGGCCGGACACGCATAACAACCGGACACGCATAATGGCGGGACATGCAAAACGGCCGCACACGCATAACGGCCGGAAACGCGGAACAACCGGACAAGCATAACGGCCAGACACGCATAACAGCCAGACACGCATAAGGGCCAGACACGCATAACGACTGGATATGCATAATAACTGGACATGCATAATGGCGGGACACGCTTAATTGCCCGACATGCATAAGAGATGGACTCACATAAAAGGTGCGTTTTTTTTATTAAATTTAGGTGCTTAAAAAAACTTTGAACTTTGAATAAAAAAATGTTTTGTCACCGTCTCCCAACTTCTTTTCCTCAAGATTCTGTCCAGTCACAGCCGTATAAGCTGTTGGCAGTCTCCTCTGGCAGGAACAAAAGATCAGGCATGTTGGAATCCAACATGTGCCATACTCCTTACTCTGTGATCAGAAGGGGACGTTGGGTGCCACCATAGAAGACGTCCAATATAAAGGGGGGTTCCCATGTTTTTGCAGTATGCCAGTTTGCCATGATAAAAGTGCAAAATCCATATCTGTGGAATCAGCCTCGGGGACACGTCTTATATTCTGGAGGTCTTTTCTAAGTTTCAGCTTTTTCTAAGAAAGTTGGGTCACAGCTCAAATGTCCTTCTAGCTAACTCTGTGTTTATCAGATGACCCCCAAGAATGGGACTCAATCCTGGAGCCCCATCCTGAATGGAGTATACGGGCGCAAGCAGTGCCTCTGCTCCCTTCATTGTCTACTCTACTGTATCTGGAGCATGCGTACCTCCACTCTGTTCATTGTCTATGGGACTGCTGGAGCATTCTCACCTCCACTCCATTGTCTATAGGACTGCCGGAGTAGGCGCACCTACACTCCTTTCATTGTCTATGGGACTTCGGAAGCATGTGCACCTCCACTCCATTCGTCGTCAATGGGACTTCAGAAGCATGTGCACCTCCACGCCGTTCACTGACTATGGGACTGTTGGAACATGCGCACCTCCACTCCATTCATTGTCTATGGGACTTCAGAAGCATGCGTACCTCTGCTCAATTCATTGTCTGTGGGACTGCCAAAGCATGCGCACCTCCTCTTCCATCATTGTCTATGGGACTGCCAGTGCATGCAGACCTCACCTCCATTCATTGTCTATGGGGCTGCAAGAGCATGCGCACCTCGACCCTCTTCATTAACGATGAGACTGCCAGAGCATGCACACCTCCATTTCATTCATTGTCTATGGGACTGCAAGAGCATGCACACCTCCGCTCTCTTCATTGTCTATGGGACTTCCATAGCATGCACACCTCGACCCCCATTCAGGATGGGGCTGCAGAGTTCCAGGGTTCCAAAGTCCCAATCTTTGTACCTCTGTCCCAGAGGTTAGACCTCCCCAGCCATCAGCAAGTTATTCCCTATCTGATGGATAGGAGATAAAGGATTATTCCCAAAATTTCAAGTTAAGTAGCATGTATTACAAAAATATTGATAATTACGGAGTGTATAAATAACCTAATATGTATGACACAATCATATACAAGACACAAATACCAGGAAGGTAGAAACAAAAGATTTATTCAACAGAATTGTCATTATGGCGGACATATTTAAACTGACTTCTTACAACAGTGTGGGATCAGCCTAGACGTGTGATAACCAGGATCCTATATCACAAATATACTGCATTTAAAACGTTGTTGCAGTGATTTCCTGGAATACTCATCAGGCATTGGCCAATGTGTAGCAAGCCGTTAAACCCAAGGTCCACCCTTACATCCTAAAGAGTTGGATATTGTATCCTGCTTCTTTCCTAACCCATCTTACATTGGTTATAGACCAATTATTTCTGTTATGGAGCTCAATATCTATTTTTTCATCGGTTTCCAAATGTAAATTAATTACATTTATTAATATTATTGGGAAAACTTTATGGCCAATTTCAGTGCTTGTCCCAAAGTTCCAGAAGCCTCACTACAATTCTCATTCCGACGCAAGCAGAAAGCTTCCCCCCCTCTCTGTTTTGATAACACACTTAAAGGGGGCTGGCTATCAAGTTCATTAGTAAAGCCAGTCCCGTTCTTTTTCTATATATAAACTGACATACTTACAGTGGGGAAAAAAAGTATTTAGTCAGCCACCAATTTTGCAAGTTCTCCCACTTAAAAATATGAGAGGCATCATAGGTAGACCACAACTATCTATGAGAGTCAAAACAAATCCAGAAAATCACCTTGCCTGATTTGGCGAGATTTATTTTGCAAATTATGGTGGAAAATAAGTATTTGGTCATTAACAAAAGTTCATCTCAATATTTTGTTATATATCCTTTGTTGGCAATGATAGAGGTCAAACGTTTTCTGTAAGTCTTCACAAGGTTGGCACACACTGTTGGAGGTATGTTGGCCCATTCCTCCATGTGGATCTCCTCTAGAGCTGTGATGTTTTGGACCTGTTGCTGGGCAACAGGGACTTTCAAATCCCTCCAAAGGTTTTCTATGGGGTTGAGATCTGGAGACTGGCTAGGCAACTCCAGGACCTTCATATGCTTCTTACGAAGCCACTCCTTCGTTGCCCTGTTGGTGTGCTTGGGATCATTATCATGTTGAAAGACCCATCCACGTTTCATCTTCAATGCCCTTGATGATGGAGGGAGGTTTGCACTCAAAATCTCACGATACATGGCCCCAATCATTCTTTCATGTACATGGATTAGTTGTCCTGGTCCCGTTGCAGAGAAGCAGCCACAAAGCATAATGTTGCCACCCCCATGCTTCACAGTAGGTATGGTGTTCTTTGGATGCAACTCAGCATTCTGTCTCCTCCAAACATGACAAGTTTTTTTTTCTACCAAACAGTTCTACTTTGGTTTCATCAGACCAGATGACATTCTCCCAATACTCTACTGTATAATCCAAATGCTCTCTAGCAAACTTCAGACGGGCCTGGATATGTACTGGCTTAAGCACGGGGACACATCTGGCACTGCAGAATCTGAGACCCTGACGGCGTACTGTGTTACTGATGGTAGCCTTTGTTACGGTGGTCCAGCTCTATGCAGGTAATTCACTAGGTCCCCCAGTGTGGTTCTGGGATTTTGCTCACCGTTCTTGTGATGATTTTGACCCCACGGGGTGAGATCTTGCGTGGAGACCCAGATCGAGGGAGATTATCAGTGGTCTTGTATGTCTTACATTTTCTTATTATTGCTCCCACAGATGATTCCATCACACCAAGCTGCTTGCCTATTGCAGATTCAGTCTTCCCAGCCTGGTGCAGGGCTACAATTTTGTTTCTGGTGTCCTTCAACAGCTCTTTGGTCTTCACCTTTGTGGAGTTTGGAGTCAGACTGTTTGAGGTTGTGGACAGGTGTCTTTTATACTGATAACAAGTTCAAACAGGTGCCATTACTACAGGTAATGAGTGGAGGAAAGAGGAGACTCTTAAAGAGGAATTTACAGGTCTGTGAGAGCCAGAAATCTTGCATGTTTTTAGGTGACCAAATACTTATTTTCCACCAAAATTTGCAAAATAAATCTTGCCAAATCAGACAAGGTGATTTTCTGGATTTGTTTTCTCATTTTGACTCTCATAGCTGTGGTCTACCTATGATGTCAATTACAGACCTCTCTCATCTTTTTACATGAGAGAACTTACACAATTGGTGGCTGACTATATACTTTCTTCCCCACTGTATCTAGTCTTACATTTATGGCATCTGTCTCAAGAACAAATCTCCTTCATATGCTGCTGTCAGTGGAGGGCTGGTCAAAAGTACAAATGAATAGATATTCGGACTGACCATTCACAGACAGTTGCGTGTGTCAGGGCCCCGTTCTCAACATAGGTGCAGGTCGCATTGGTGGGACTTTGATCTATTGTACATTTATGGCACATATGCTATACATGAAATATAGGAATAGCCCTTTAACAAAGGGTCTGGCTTAGCCCTTCATCACGTCACAGAGAGGGGGAGGACTCTTTCAGCAGTACCTCCATTCCTGGGACCATGAAGATTTTGCAAAGTAAGAATATTAGTTTTGTATATTCATTTAATGTTCATGTAGAAAGCAATGATGACATCATTAGGGTTATTTCCAATATGGAAATTTATGGCACCTCACCACATGATAGGTAAATACTTGCAGATAGGCAGTCGGACCACCGCCAATCTCAAAAATGGGGGCTCTGAAATAACCTGTCGGAATAAAGCCACATATCCGCACCACCGATCCATTCATTGTCTACACTGGAGATAACCGAGCGCTGCACTCACTTCTCTCCAGTGGTCCTATAGAATATGAAACAGGGACCACCACCGATCTCCAAGTCATCACCTATCCTGTGGATTACTCATACAACAATGTAACCATGTTAGTATAGGAAAACATATTTTATTTCCACACTGGTTACCCATCTTTATTCCTAACTTCATAATCTGAGTCACATAAAGCAATGGATGAATGTGGTTTTCCATAGCTATGAAGACGCCATAATTCGGGATGTAATAGGTGTTGCTTTGTCCTAATCTATAGCTATGATAATGCATTAACTTGGGTATAACAAAGTTTGTCCGAAATATAATGCATTTCTGTGCCCTGTCTTTCTATGTTCTAATCTAAAAAAGTTTCAAAACTCTGTGCAGAGACATTTCCTAAGCTTTCTACTTTTCTGAGGCTGAGCTCCAAATTGCCTGCATAGATCTAGGTTAAAGATCTTCTCTGGAATAGGGACTTCTGGAAGTCTTTAAAGAGTTATACCCAAAATATTAAATGATCCCCTATCTATAGGGGTTCGACTGCAATTGGTGCTCAGGAAGAAAAGGAACCAGGCTCTGCAGAGTCCCGTGTTTAATTTAGCAGCGGTGCTCATACATAACTTCCGCTCTATTCATTTTCTATGAGACTGCCAGAAATAACTACATGCTACAGTCTGCTTCGTCCCATAGACAATGAATGGAGCGGAGGTTGTGTGTGAGCACCGCTGCTTAATTTAAAATGCTAATGTCATTTTTTAATTTTTTTATATATATATTACAGACGCTGCATAGTTTTTGTGATCAGTGGTGGCTGGGTTTTGAGACCCCCCTATTAATCCCTCAAAACACCGTTGTGAAGACGGCAACTTCTCTATGATCTGCACAGAGCGGTGTATGGACTCAATGGCAAGTCTATGGGTATGTATTATACAGCTTTCAGAGGGAATGGATGGACCCATAGACTTACCAGTTAACATGTACAATACTCTGTGCCTATTAAGACCCGAACGAGAAACACTGCAGCGCCTGTAATAAAGAAAAACATTCATAAAATTACATTTTTACTTTAAGATGGAGCTCAGCAGACCCTGGTTCCTGGCTTCCAGAGCCCCGATCGTGTGATCACAGGGGTCAGACCCCTAGCAATCAGAAGGTTATCTGCTATCTTTTTGGGAATAATCCTTTTAGACAGTATGGAGGAGTATAGGAACACAATGCTGAAAGAATGTACAACTCAACTTTTCTATCTAAACCAGACAGCCTGTGAATACTCACAGAAAGTGCCAACATTTGGCACTCTTCTCTTCAGCATGTCTCCTATCCAGAGATCGTTCGGCTTGGCACATCTCGGTGTCTTGTCACTAGACTTGAGTTGTCCTCAATAACGTGTTAAACACACGTTGGTCTTCGCAGCGTGTATTGCTGGCAGTCCACTTGTGCATTTGGTGAAATAAAGTGAACCCATCACACAAGACAACAGATGATGCACTTCAAGGCGTTGAGTTTGTCATACGCAGTTGAATTTGACATTTACTGGACAGAGATTGAATTTACTTGACTAATTCGTAGTGGATACTACTCTTCACTGTGCGTAGGGTAAAAGGGTGCACTATGACTAGTTGCCGGATACATCACTTATATTTGTTTCCTTGGTGTGTCCTCTGATGGGTGGTGTAAGTACTTTTGGAATTGAAGTGCTTGCCACATTCTCTGCACACGTAAGGCTTGTTTTCTACATGGGTATTTTGGTGTTTCCGGAGGTTGGACTTGTCGGTGAAGCATTTTCCACACAGTGGGCAGACGTGTGGGCGCTCCCCTGAATGGATCCTCTGGTGAATGATCAGATATGATTTGTAGGCAAAGTTCTTTCCGCACAGGTTGCAGGTGTGTGGCTTCTCCCCCGTGTGTGTCCTTTGGTGCATAGCGATTTGTGACTTGTACGTAAAGTGTTTGCCGCACTCGTTGCATTGGTGAGGCTTCCCACTGAGGTGTGTTCTCTTGTGGATGGTTAGGTGGGATTTAGTGGCATAGCGCTTGCCGCATTCATCACAGCTGTACGGTTTCTCACCTGTGTGACTTCTCTGGTGTCTGATAAGGTTAGATTTGTAATCGAAGTATTTCCCGCAGTCGTCACATTGATGGGACTTTTCTCCTTCCTCTGCATTTTGTTCAGTGGCCCGAGCAGACATCTTACTGAGCCTTTCAGACGTCTTTCTAGCATTTCTCACCAGTTTCTTTCCCACTGGTTTATCATGATTAATATGACTATAGCTCTCAGTGAGAAGTGGAGATTTTGGTTCATGTTCTTCAGAAGCCAATGTAAACGTGATATTGCCCGTTTCATAAGAAGGGGATTCGGTCGGTAAGTCTCCTTCTTGAAAGCCATGAAAAATGCTCAGATCATCATCAATGGACCCATTAAGTGAACAGGTCATGTTATATGGTCCATCTTGAAGAGTCCTGTCCATGGAGTTCTCAGAAGGAACAGGGTGTACTGTGAGAGATCAGAAGAAGAAAATCCAATAAGCAGGATTTAAAAATGTTATAATGTGCAAAGTGTTAAATTGGCTGTCTGGATATGTAATTGTGAAGTACAGTATTCAGATGTACGGGACATCTTGTTCTTTAGACTCCATTTTTGTGCTTGTGACGCCATTTTGTTGTTTATGAGTTAAATTTTGTAACTTAACTAGATGAAAGTTCACGGCTGTTATGAAACCAGACTGTTCCAGCTTGTACAAGATATGAGATATGAGATGAGACCCTAAAAGAATGCGCTATTGTTCTATATTCTACGTCACGCAGCTGGGGACATATTCCGATTTTCTTGCAATACTATTGGCTTAAATGTATTACGATTCTATTGGTAGCTGTATACTTTGCATAATTAAGCAGAATGCTATGTAATGTGAGATTCAGTAAAGGGGCTCAGTGATCTGCCTCGATCCTCCCGTACAGAGACCCCCGTCTCTGTGTGGTCATTCCCAGTTGCTAGCAACGCCCTGTAAATTAATTTGGAAATCACTGGCTCAACCGTGAAGGGTTAATTTAGCCCTACCTCAACATAATATGGCCCTCACACAACATAATGGCCCCATAGTATGATGATCCCCACAGTCTCCCACACACAGTATAATATCTCCACAGCCCTCACACAGTATAATGATCCCCACATACTGTATGATGGCCCTGACACACTGTGATGATCCTGACAAACTATGATAGCCCCCATAGTCCCTCACAAAGAATGATGGTCCCAACATACAATATGATAAACCCACAGGCCCCAAACAATATAATGGCCCCATAGTATGATGACCCTCACAGTCCCCCAGCACACTTTGATAACCCCACAGCCCCTATACAATATAATGATCCCCACACACAGTAGGATGGCCCTAATGCATTATGATAGCCCTCACAGTCTCCCACAAAGAATGATGGTCCCAACATACAATATGATAATCCCACAGCCCCCACACAATATAATAGCCCTGACACAGTATGATGGGTCACATAGTCCCTAACACAGTACGTTGTCCCCACAGCAATAAGTCCCACATAAAAGTATTATGTCCTCACAGTCCCTCAAATAGCATTATGGCCGCCACACAAATATGATGTCCCCCTTACACACAAGTATGATGTCCCCATAGCCCCTCACATAGTGTTATGGCCCCTCACAAATATGGTGTCCACTTACACAGTATTATATCATCACAGCTCCCCTCACAATAGTATTATGTTCCCACAGCCCCTCAAACAGTATTATGACCCCTAAAGAGGTATGATGATCCTACAGCCCCCACAAAGTATGATGGTCACCACAGCCCATCAAGCAGTATTATGTCACCATAACCCCTCACACAGTATTATGCCCCCAAAAATTTCCCCCACTCAACTACTGACATATAATTTAAAGGAAAATAAATCAAACTACTGACCTCACACCGTTCCCTGTGATGTGCTGCTCTGCTCTGTGCACTGTCTGACAGTCGGCATGATCTGGTGACGCCATCATGCCAACTGAGCCAAAACTCAGTCGCTTAGGTTGAACTATGGAACAAGGACCTGGCAGTTTCCTGTTCCAACATTGTATTTACCAGTATCTGCATCCTAAGGATGAAATTAGGACGCAGATAGGGAGGGTGGCCGCAAGGAGCAGTATGCTACTGAATCCAGCCCTTTGACTGTCACAGGATGAATAGGAACAGACTGAAGGCCAGATGTGTCCTCGCCTTTTTTTAAGAAGCAATAGAAGCCCTGAAAAAGGACCTATCAAAATGAATAGTCCGCCAGTTGGGAGGCACGTACAGCGGGCACAAATATTGTGCAAAAAGCATGACCTTGAATGTGTTGAAGGGGTCAATATACCTTGACCCTGGACAAGCTGTGTGAACTGTCATAGGAAGCCATCTAGATGCTTACCTGCCCAAGTATCACCATGGATTTGCTGCTCCTGAATTCTTGCAAGGTGTTCGTCTGCCTGCCTATCTTCAGATATATGACTGGGGTAATATTCACCTATGGAAAATAAAAATGTACATACAAAATTGCTGATGGTGTCATAACATTGTAAGTAAATGTGATGGACTTGGGGTAAGAGTTGCCCTAATTTATCAGACTGTAGACGAAGACACCTTTACAGCAACTTACCTAAATAGGTCTCTGAATTAATTTCCACTTGAAAAATATCATTTTCATTGGTCTCACACTGTCCTTTCTCCGTGTGTAAAGGCAGTCTGTCTGTAAAAGTGTCTGGTACACTGACTAAAAGACAGGGCATTAAATCAGTCACAGGGCAAATGGATGAAATACAGAACTAAATGAGACATGACATGGAAGCTTTTATTTTTTCCAAAAGACGAAATGTTTTAACAAAAGGTCAGAATTGCAATTTATCAGGATTTGAAAGTCAGTTTTGGGGATTTTTATTTTCCCGCACTATTATCGGACAGTTTAGATCTATAACGTGAGAAACTCAAATGTTCAAAGTACATATGAAATGATCTAGATTATAAGTGTAGGCGGCACAAAGATGCCTATTACTAGATATAATAATTGCTGAAATAAATTATCACCTACCTGAACAGATCTTGTGAGGCATTTCTACCTGCTGACTGTTTCCACTTCCACTCACATCCTCAGCAAGTGACAGATTGTCATCGTATTCACAGCCATCTGTTCATTGCAAAACAATGATTATGAAAGTACCACAAAGTATTAAAAGAAGGTCATCAATACGTACGGTATTGAGCAAATGTTTTAGGCAGGTGTGGAAAAAATGCTGCTAATTTGGATGCAATAAAAAATAGAATGTTAATAGTCTATTTTTATCAATTAACAAAATGAAAAGTGAATGAACAAAAGAGAAATCTAAATCAAATCAATATTTGCATTCAAAACAACATCAATTCCTCTACGTACTTGCACAGTTTTTAAATGGGGGTTGTTCCAAATTTCTTGGAGAACCAACCACAGATCTTCTGTGGGTTTAGGCTAACGTAAAACCTCACCTCTTTGTGTCTCCTTTCCTCAGGTGACGACCACATAAAGTGCAGCTTTTTTCACGTAACAGTGGCGAGTGCCACTCCCATTTAGCTTTTCATGCTTTGTTGCTCATAACAAATTTGGAGCTAATCGGACACCTTGCTGATGGTATTACATGATGGATAAGTATCTGCAGCCCCAAACTTCCACCATGCCTCACTGTTCATGCAGGCATTCATTGTTGTAATGCACTCCAAGCCTTCAGGACACAAACTGCTTTCTGTTTCACAATTTAACTCATGAATCCAGATCACCTACTGCCATTTTTTCTCTACCCAAGTTCCTGTGTTTTCATACATAATTGAGCAACTTGTTCTTGTTTCTATGTTGAAGGCTTGTGTCTTGTTGAAATGCTCAGTCTTGTCATGGTGTTATGACCTGTGACACGATTCTGTGTTCTACAATCTCATCTTGGTGGAGAAAGTAGATGGTGAGGACAAAGTAACAACCTTACAGATCTGATCAATTGATACCTCCGTGTTTTCTGCCCAGGAGGTAGCCACGGCTCTGGGGGGGGTGAGCCTTGATGTCTTCAGGAAATTCTGTAGGGGCTCAAATAGGTCTCTAGTTAGGGCCTCTAAAACTAGGTTCAGGTCCCATGGAGGAATTTTTGGGACTATAACCGGTCTGGATCTGCTACAGGATTTTATAAACCAAGAAACCCATTTATTTTCTGCTAGGTTGCAATTATACAAGACACCTAGGACCAATATCTGCACCTTGAGAGTATTAATTGCTAACCCCAGTTCCATCCCCATCTGTAGAAACTCTAGAATGGACCCAACCAGGGCTTCATCTCCTAAGGACTGCCCTAAAAACTCCAGGAATCTTTTCCATGTTCTACCATAGATCCTTGATGAAACCGGCTTCCTACTTTTCAACAGAGTGGAGACTAGTCCTGGTGAGAACCCCTGCTGACTTAGTAATGTCCTCTCAAATTCCATGATGGAAGCCCTTCACTTGAGAGAGGCATACTGGCCCCTGGGTAAGAAGGCCTGGAATCTCTGGTAGAATCCATGAATCTGACACGGACATTAGAATCAGAAAGGAAAAACATGGTCTCTTCAGCCAGAATGGAGCAACAAGAATCACTCTCGCCTGATCCTCCCTGATCTTGTTCTCGACTGCTGGAATCATCGCTATTGGAGGAAATGCATAGGTCATCCTGAACTTCCAGGGATTCTGGAGAGCATCCACTATGAATGGTTTCTCCCTTGGATTTAACGAACAGAAGTTCTTCACTTTTCTGTTTAGTGATGAGGCAAACAGGTCTATCTCCGGCCACCCCACGCCTGGACTATCTGCTGGAAAATTTGGTAATTCAGAGACCATTTTACCGGTCTCAATTTCTCACGACTCATGAATTCTGCCCTTGTGTTGTCTATTCCCCTTATGTGAAGTGCCGTGTTGCTTCGCAAGCTGGAGTAGGATGTCTGCTGTCATCATCAGAATATGGGACCTTGTTCCCCCTGGTGGTTGATATAAGCCACGACTACTCGATTGTCTGACATTACTCAGACATGGCGACCCCGGAGGAAGGGGAGAAAGTGTCTCATAGCTTTTTTGACAGCCCTCAGATCTTTCAAGTTCGAACCCTGACCCCTATCTAGCAGAGACCAGATCCCCTGAGCTGAGTGAGACATTAGATGTGCCCCCCATCTGATATTGCTCGCATCTATCGTGATAATGTCCTCTACTGGTCTTATCCACTGGACTACCGTAGACAAATGTTCTCTTACTGTCCACCAAGACAGGGAATCCCTTATTGCAGAAGAAAGATGCACCTTTCCCTCTAAATGCCCTTTTAACAACCTCTGTGCAGACAGGACCTCCCACTGCCGGGATACAAGATGTTAGGGATCCTAGCAAGGACATTGCCCTTCTTAGAGTCATTCTTGGCTGATCTATTGCTGACAGTGTCAGTGCCATTATCTTGGATATTTTGTCTTCTAGTAGGAGACAGATTTGGCACTTGGAGTCCAAAATCAACCCTAGGAAGGATTGTATCCTTTCTGGTTTTAGCCTCTATTTGAGGTTATTTATCATCCAGCCCAAATCTTCTAGGACCACCGTTACCTCCCTCAACTGTTCTGCACAGTGATCTTCCGACCTTCCGACTATAAGGAAGTCGTCCGGGTACAGGATGATAACAGTGTTTCAAGAACGAAGGTAGGCCATCACCTCCAATATCATCTTGGTAAATACTCTCGGAGCTATTGATAGTCCAAATGGAAGGCCTGTATACTGGTAAAGCCTAACCTGTCTCTGGACATACAGAGCCACCCTCAGGAATTTTTGATGGTCCTGATGGACTGGGATGTGATAATAGGCATCCTTCAAATTGATGACTGCCATGAAGCAATTCTGGAATAACAGCTTTACTGTATAGCTGTGTTCACTGACTTCACCTTGAAGGAATAATTCACAATTCATCGGTTGAAATTCCTCAGGTTGACAATAATCTTAGAGAATCATCCAGCTTCTTTATCAAAAAGAGAGGGGAATAAAATCTCCTTCCTATCTCTTCCACCGGGACATCACACAGAACAAGCTTTTATAAGAGTCACAAGATTTCTGCCTCCAGGGCTAGCTGTTCTCCTGGTGATTTCCTGTGTGGTGTTAATACAAAGGTCTGGTGAGGTGGATGGACAAAGTCTATTTTCAGGCAATCCTTGATAATATTTAAGATCCAGTGACTGGGGACGATGTTCACCCATGCAGGGAGACAGAGGGAGAGCCGTCCCCCTACCACCGACCTGACGTCATTGGGAGGGCTTTTTAGAAGATGTAAAGGGTCCTCTGAACATATATCCGGACCCTTTTCTATCCTTGATCTCCCAGCTCTTCCTTTCTTCTGGAGAACTTCCTCTATTAAACTTCCTCCTCTGAAAGGATGGATTCCTAGCTTCAGCCGGAAAACGGGGGAATCCCTTCTTTTTGTCGCCTGCCTTCTCCAAGATATCTTCTAGTTTATGTCCAAAAAGAGAAACTGGCCATCACATGGGATGGAGTGGCCATCTCAGTCTCCTGACCTAAATATCATTGAGCCACTCTGAAGAGATCCTAAGCGGGCAGTCCATGCTAGACAGCCCACGAATTTATAGGAACTGGAGGCTTTTTCCCAAGAAGAGTGGGCAGCTTTACCCTCATCCACATCTACAACAAAAGACTTCAAGCTGTCATTGATGTTAGAAGGGGCAATACACGGTATTAAGAAATGGGGTATGTGAACTTTTGATCAGGGTCATTTGGATGTTTTGGGTTGTCATTATGATTTAACAAGAGAAAACACGATAGTTCGACAATAAATGGCTTCACCCAACCACTAACCATGAGTGGAGAAAAAGTTTTGGTGTTATCATTCATATTCTCTGAGAAAAAGGCGAAGAAAGCAAAAATTCTGCCAGGATATGTAAACTTTTGAGCACAACTGTATGACTTCATATTATGTGGCTCAGTTTTGAGAGCTTTTTACAAACGAGAAACAAGTTAATAAAAGCTACTTTGAAGTATTACCACACGTAGAACTACTTCCTTTTCACAGTAATGCAGTCTACCAGAATTTCTATCTTTGACTTCTCAATCGACATGCAGAAGAAGATCATCTTTTATCTGCAGAAGTGACTGCAGCAGCTGAATATATTACGGACATGTATTGGTGTTGTGATGATCATTATCATCTGTTTGGTATAACTAGTTACTTATACACCTCCCTGAGCTTGTTCAACTGTACCTAGAAGAACTGATGCAGTTTTGACACCAAATATTGATCTGATTTAGTTTTCTATTTTATTCATTTAGTTTGCATTTTGTTAATTGATAAAAAGGAAAATAGGATTACTTCCTGATCAAAAGGGGTCTGACTGCTGAGATCCTCACCGTTCCAGAGAATCGGGCCTGTGAAGACCCTCGTGTGAATGGAAAAGTGATCAATCATGAGTATTGCAGCTCCATTCATTCTTAATAGGACCACCGGAGATACCCAAGAGCTCCACTAACAAGACAATATGAAAAAAACCCAAGATAAAAACAAAATGAGCATATACCCTGTAGTAAGTAAATAAATAGTAATAGTGCATGTAAATAACATAGGGTACTTAGTTAACACTATTTTGTTAAAAAAAAAGCCATCCCACCACAACAAGGTGACCCAATCGGGATGATCCTATCCTCTAGTATTAAAACCTTACCATGTGTCAGCCAACCTGAGTGTAGATGGAGTCGGAGAAGGATCGGGGCTGACTTTTCAGTAACCGTGCCATAGGAGGCTATATAGATTAAATACCTTGATCTGACAGGAGAGTGTGTACCTCCTCTGTCTTATTCTGAGCGCCTCTCAGCTGATTTATGGGAGCAGATTACAATAAAGTTGAATGTGCAGGGAAAGAATAAGTGTGTAAAAGCAAACCGGTGCAAAATTTCTAACAAAACCAAATTGCAAAAATTATTTTTAGCCCAAAATTAGGGATGGGCGAATCCTGAAATACTCGGAATCGCTAAACTCTAACGAGTCCGACTCGGAAACTCGCTATTCGTTGCAAGTCTAGCAAGTCCAATGTTAATGAATGGGGATGCGAGTATTGCAGCGATTCCTGTGCTGCCATTTTTTTTACTCTTTACTCTCGCAAGTGGCCCCTAGCTTAGCGATTTAGAATTCATCCCTAAAGCACAGAAAATCGTTTCTACATCACGCTAGAAGCTAAACAGGAAGTCGCCTGTGCTAACCGATTTACTGCACAGGCTGATCTGATATTCTGCACACACAGGCAGATCTGATCTGCACACACAGGGCGATCTGATCTGCACACACAAGGCGATCAGATCTGCACACACAGGCCCACCTAAGATGTGAAGCAGACATGATACAGAGAGGCTGATCGGCCTGGTTGAAGAGTGGCCCCAGCTGTGGCAGCCCACCCACCCTGGCTATGGTGATGAAAGACAGCGAAATATGGCTTGGAGGTCCATCACCAGAAGTATGTTCCCGTCATTTGATCACGCTGGAGAAGATGGGCAGGCAAACATGGGTAAGAGTTATGTGATGTCATTTCTTCTATTTTCTTTTACTGTACCCTTTTTTGGATTAGGAGAGAGTGAGATTTCTTGTGTCACCATTGGCGTCTGTGACGCACTGAAACCGTGGTACCCAGCACCGGGCCGGGGTCTGCTTCACTGGGGGATGTGATGTGACCCGTGCTGTAGTCTCAGGGGATGCACAGTGCAAAGGGGATAACTACAGGGGACTGTAATAGGAGGACAATCAAGGCTAGTGATGCGTATTGGCACAGCAGGAAGGTAACGTGCGTGCTATTAGCTGGTAGCAGAGAAGCCCTGCACTCTCCCTGAAAAAATTGTTTAGTGCGCAAAGGCAGTCACCTAGGTGGACTGTGGTGCTGTCTGCGTCACCGCTCTGGGGTGAAGTGCGTGCTGTAACTTAGCAGAGAAGCGACTCACTCTCCCTGAAAAAATTGTTTAGTGCACACAAGCAGGCAGCGTGCGTGCTATTAGCTGGTGGGATAGATAGCAGCAACGCACTGGTCTGCCACAGAAACAATAACGCTGCAGGGGTAAATATGACCCCAATAATATCTGGTGGAAAAAAAAAAAGAAAATTTGCTCAGCTATGCTTCTGATTTCAGCTCTGATGGAAGCTGAGTGAGTAAGCTAAGCTCTGAGGATGGTGCTGTATGCACTGTAAGGCTGCTCCTGCCTTTCTCCCTGCCTACAGTCCTCTACAGTACTCCTCCGTCCTGGTAGTTCTGAAAAGAACTTTTGTGTTATATGTGAGGAATCTTGAGGTCCTACACTGACTAACAGTCCCTAGATCTGCTCTATGTCTCCAACTCGCCCTGCACTAGCTCAGATCGTCACAGGAATGTGCCCAAAATGGCGGGGGCAGGGTTTATATACAGCCTTGCCTGTGATACATGACATAGGCATCACGATGGACAGCAGCCAATCATAGTAGTGCTCGTCACAGTTTTCTCACCTAACAAACTAGGCTGTCTCTGAAAATTAACATATTCTGTATTCTGCGAGTCCCGCATACAGTATATAGGAGTCCTAGACTCGCTAAGACTCGCTGCTGACAGCGGGGCACAAAATCGCTAAGAAACTCGGATTGCTTGTATTAAACTCTGAAAAAGCTAGGATTGCCATTGATTTGCATTGGACTCGTTACTGTGCGAGTAATCGCTTGGAAACTCGCAGAGTACCGACTCCTGCGAGTCCCCTACTACTCGCAGAGTAACGAGTCCTAACGAGTAGATTCGCCCATCCCTACCCAAAATGCATGCATTTAAGCGAAAAAAAAATCCCCAAAAGTTGGCCAATGAACCAACCCCTGTCTGCTAAATGACGTACTATTCCGTCCATGTGCCCTAGGACTTAATTCCCATGGACGGAATAGTACATCATATGCGATCAGCCGCGCTCACGGGGGGAGTGCGACTGATCGTGGCCGTGTGTCAGCTGATTATCACAGCTGACACCCGGCACAAAGTGCCAGGAGCGGTCACGGACCGCTCCCGGCACTTTAACACCCGGCACACTGTGATCAAACATGATTGCAGCGTTCCTGGAGCAGGCAGAGGGGCTGTCAGCTGTGAGAGCCCCTCTGCCTTTGGACCGGAGACTCCGCAGCATGCGGGGTCCCAATCGCTGCCATGGAGACCCGATGTCGCCACAACGACATCCGGGTCTCCACTGCTGAGAGACTTCCTGTCATGCTCACTGATGTCCAGGAAGTCTCTCAGGTCAATGTCCAACTTTGTGCAGCGCTCACAGCTTCTATAGCATGCAGATCTGCATGCTATAGAAGCGATCAGCCTGCACAATATGAGTGTCCCATAGTGGGACACAGTGTAAAACTAAGAATTAAATAAAAAAAAAGTTTTAAATAACTGTAAAAATATTTAAAAAAAAATAATAAAAAATAATAATTACAAAATCAATATTTATTAAATCAATAAAGAAATATTTAAATAAAAAAAATCTACACAATAAAAGAACATATATTTAATATTGCCGCGTCCGTAACGATCCGCCCTATAAAACTATCCCACTAGTTAACCCCTTTAGTGAACACCATAAAAAAAGGCAAAAAAACAATGCTTTATCATCATACCGCCGAACAAAAAGTGAAATAACACGCGATCAAAAAAACGCATATAAATAAACATGGAACAGCTGAAAACGTCATCTTGTCCCGCAAAAAACAAGCCCCTATACAGTGTCATCAGCGAAAAAAGAAAAAGTTATAGCTGTCAAAATAAAGCAATGCAAAAATAATTATTTTTTATATAAAATAGTTTATATAAATATGCCCATTTATAAAGCGCCAAAACATTAAAAAATTTATATAAATGAGGTATCGCTGTCATCGTACTGACCTGAAGAATAAAACTGCTTCATCAATTTTACTACATACGGAACGGTATAAACGCCCCCCCCCCCCAAAAAAGAAATTCATGAATTGCTGGTTTTTGTTCATTCTGCCTCACAAAAATCGGAATAAAAAATGATCACAAAATGTTGTGTGCCCGAAAATGGTACCAATAAAAACATCAACTCGTCCGGCAAAAAACAAGATCTAACATGACTCTGTGGGCCAAAATATGGGAAAATTATAGCTCTCAAAATGTGGTGATGCAAAAACTATTTTTTGCAATAAAAAGTGTCTTTTAGTGTTTGACAGCTGCCAAACATAAAAACCCACTATAAAAACCAGCTATAAATAGTTAATCAATCCCCCTTTTATCACCCACTTAGAGTAATGGAAAAATTTTATTATATAAAATTGTATTTATTTCCATTTTCCCATTAGGGTTAGGGCTAGGGCTAAAGTTAGGGTTAGGGTTGGGGCTAAAGTTAGGGTTGGGATCAGGGTTAGGGGTGTGTTAGGGTTAGAGGTGAGTTAGGGTTAGGTTTGTGAGTTAGGGGTAGGTTTGTGGTTAGGATTAGGATTATGGTTAAGGTTGGGATTAGGGTTAGGGGTGTGTTGGGATTACGGTTGGAGTTAGAATTAGGGGTTTCCACTGTTTAGGCACATCAGGGGCTCTCCAAACGCGACATGGCATCTGATCTCAATTCCAGCCAATTTTGTATTGAAAAGTGAAACGGCATGTGTTGGGATTACGGTTGGAGTTAGAATTAGGGGTTTCCACTGTTTAGGCACATCAGGGGCTCTCCAAACGCGACATGGCATCTGATCTCAATTCCAGCCAATTTTGTATTGAAAAGTGAAACGGCGCTCCTTCCCTTCCAAGCTCTGCCATGCGCCCAAACAGTGGTTTACCCCCACATATGGGGTATCAGCACACTCAGGACAAATAGCACAACTTTTAGTGTCCAATTTTTCCTTTTACCCTTAGGTAAATAAAAAACTGGGGGCAAAAATATAATTTTTGTGAAAAAAAATATGATTTTTTATTTTTAAGGCTCTACATTATAAACTTCTGTGAAACACTTGGGGGTTCAAAGTGCTCACCACACATCTAGATAAGTTCCTTAGGGGGTCTACTTTCCAAAATGGGGTCACTTGGGGGGGTTTCCACTGTTTAGGTACATCAGGGGCTCTCCAAACACGACATGGCGTCCGATCTCAATTCCAGCCAATTTTGCATTGAAAAGTCAAACGGCTCTCCTTCCCTTTTGAGCTCTGTCATGTGCCCAAAAGTGATTTACCTGCATATATGGGGTATCAGGGTACTCAGGAGAAATTGCACAACCACTTTTGGGGTCCAATTTCTCCTGTTACCCTTGGTAAAATAAAACAAATTAGATCTGAAGTAAATTTTTTGTGAAAAAAAGTTAAATGTTCATTTTTTTAAACATTCCAAAAATTCCTGTGAAGCACCTGAAGAGTTAACAAACTTCTTGAATGTGGTGACTTCAAATGTGAGGTGGTCCCTAACAAAATGGTGTTGTAAAAATATTTCTCTGTTTTAAGGGCATGAAAATTCAGAGTTGGAAAATTGCGAAATTTCATTTTTTTTCACAAATAAACGCAAGTCTTATCAAAGAAATTTTACCACTACCATGAAGTACAATATGTCACGAGAAAACAGTGTCAGAATCAGTGGGATCCATGGAAGCGTTCCAGAGTTATTACCTTATAAAGGGACAGTGGTCAGAATTGTAAAAATTGGCCTGGTCATTAACATGCAATCCACCTTTGGGGCTAAAGGGGTTAATCACCTGCAATATCTTCTAAGATTTCAGATGAATGGGATATCTTTTGATTCTTCAGGGTGACTTCCTGATAGAGATCCTTGTGTTCCTCTATAAAATCCCATTCGTCCATTGAAAAGTAGATAGAAATATCGCCACATTTTATCGGCACCTGAAAAAACATATAGTTGCAATAAGGTATAAGCCTCGTAATTAAATTGTAATTCCTTATAAAGAAAAAAAACTTGTGATAAAGAAGGGGACTTTTTTAATAAAATCTTAAACTAGTGCTCCGTCACAATAACATGCAAACTTAAAGGATTATTCCCAAAAAATCAAATCATGCCTTTTCTATAGGATAGGGGATAACTTGCTGAATGACGAGAGTTCCAACCACTGGGATCCTCAGCAATGCAAAAAAATGAGGCTCGGAATGGAGTGGAAATGCGTATGCGCCACCTCTGCTCCGTTCATTCTTTAAGGAACTGAGGAAAGTAGCCACGTTGTGCTCAGCGTCCCATAGATAATGAATGGAGTGGAATCCGCGCTTGCATTTCCAGTGGCCTGTTTTTGGGATTGAGACGCGCCCCAGAGGCCGTGGGATACTCGATACCAAGCTGTGATGGTGTGATATGCTATGTGGATATCATTTTGTGTATATTTCTATTTCACTGGTTTTCATAGTGTTTTTCTTGTTGCTTTGTATGTCTATAGCCTGACTGTATCTGTCTCTTGATGACTGCCTGTAGTTCCTTAATCCCCAAGGCTCCTTTGACTCCTCAACCTGTCTGACTACCCCTGGACATAAGGAGGGGGCTGGGGAGGACAGAAGCTGTACAGTTCCTGTGTGGAGAGCTTCATGAAGACTGCACCCCAGAGGGAAGGACCATTTTATCCTCTGGTGATAGAGTTTTGGAATCTCGTCTCCCTGGACATTTTATCCTGTTACTGGACTGCATTCTTGTTCTGGATTATTGCATCCTCAGTGTGGTGGATTGTTTATGGACCTTCTAATTTTGCCTGTAATATAGGTCTTGGGATTGTTCACACTTCCCTCGCTCTGTTGATTGTGTGGTATCGGAGAAGGAACCAGTGACACGAGCCTATTAACTTCAAAGGGAAATGTCACAGTGGCAGTGACCCGGTCCGTGGCCCCAGGCGGTAATGTAAAAGGGGTAGAATTGGATGGGGATAAAGTTTATGTAGTGATTCGTGACGCCAGTTGGAGTGTTCGACTGTAGTATAGCCGGCACTGCAGATGATCCCTGGGGGAGTAGATGGTGATGGCAGTGCAGATGTTAAACCCTCTCCAACCAGGGCTGACCCCCAGAGATTGTGATCGAAGTAGAAGGCACGGAGTAGTAAGGCAGGAGACAAAAAAAGTCACTTTATCATTTACTGTAGTTCAGGTGCAGTTCAGATGAGATATTACTACTCTCACCAGGTTACAATCTGCTCTGGAGAATGGGAGATATCCTTCCTCTGCCGTGACTCAATGTAAGCTTCCTGCTATTCTAATCCCTTCAGGGACCAAGGCTTCCCAGAGTTTGGAACATCTAGTATAGCCTCTACTCACTGTGTATTTCTCCGCTGGCAACTTGCAGCTTGGATCCTTTGTGAAGCTCACGTTCCTTCTAGTACAATCCTCACTGATCCTAGTTTGCTGCTGTAATCCCGGGGAAAACACTCCACTGTGGGTTGTATAAACTCACACAGTCTCTCAGCTTACCACCCTGCTCTGAAAGCATGGATGGCCTAGGGGCTGATTCCCTGATGCTTCTTATTAGTGTTACTCCTGGAATGACCACATGTCATCATGGCTCCCAAGAGCGTTCTTCCTCCTTCTTCACTGAACAACAACTTTCGACTCCTCTCCCTCCCAGTTAGGGCATGTCTGCAAAGCTCTAAGCTTCAGACAAGTGTGTGAGTGAGGTGAATTGTGTGTGTTGGGGTCTCTAGCAGGGAAAGCATAACTCCCATTGCTCACAAAACACATACGATACAGTACATATTTAACCCTTTTGTGGCGGTAAAGACGTAGGGCGCCACATTTGCAGATTACAAGATCTTGTACTTTTTAGTAAAGGAGCATTGCATGCTTCATTAAGGGCTTGTTCACACGTTGCGTTTTTGTCGCAAAAAGATGCACAACTGCAAACGTAAAACTGTATGTATGTGTGTGGACATTGGTGCTCACCTCTCCCGTCAGCAGATGGGTGGCTCGGTGAGGAGAATTCTTCTTCACAATGACGTATTCCTAAATGATGAAAGAGAGAGACAGTTTAGACCTAACAACCAGGTAGAAAAACAAGAACCATAGTAATAGCAAATATTTGTTATCCTTATGTGATACCGCATGGATGACGCAGCTCGATCTCACAGCATCGTTCTTGTCTGGCAATGCTGTGCAGAAAACTTCCTCTTGGTACCACTCAAATGTATAAGGCCGACTTTACACACCCACGTTTGTAACGGGCAATACATGGATACAATGTGGACGGCATCTTTTCTGTAGTTCGTTCACATCGGACCAAACTCGAACTGGTCTGTCTTTTTTTGGAAATCATCAGTCCACAAAAAAGGGCACGTGAAAAACATTGTCTATAAGGTGTCTGTGAGCTGTACGGATAAGTACGCGTACGAGAAAAACAACCATGTGAATGGAGCCCGAAGCATTACAAAAAGAAAACAATCAGTAGGTGAGTAGTCTATGGAAGTTTCGCTCAAAGAGCGCTTCCTCAAGGGCTCCTTGTGTGAAATTGCTGTAGGCTACTAACCTGCTGAATATTGTTCTTTTTTGCATACCTCTCCGCCATGCAAAGAAAAAAAAGTCTGTTTAATCATACCCCATGGCAAGTGCATATTAGAATGTAATATACTTTGCAAGTCACATGTTCTAAGTGCCATCATGTGATTAAATTGACCCTTGATGTATTTTACTAGATTCTTACCTCTCCTGTTAGCAGGTAAATGATTCCCAGGGCATGATTCAAGATCCTCTCCGTAAAATTCTTCTTTTCCTTTTTCATTTTGTGACAGTCAGAGGCTGCAGGTATGACACCTGGGGACAAGGACAGAATTTGTTTTTCAGTAACCCTATCAGCAGTTAGTTTGGCCGGTGCCGGGCACTCCATCAGCGATGTTACAGGAACAGTTAGCACCTCTACAGTTTCCTGCAGGAATTTTTAGAGGCTTTAGTATTTACGTCTTAGTCTCTATATATTTGCGACATTTTTGAAGTTAGCATTCTTTTTGAATTTTTCCTCCACATCTTTGCCTTATCCAGATGTTCTATACAGATTCATGATATGAAACTTTAAATGTCACATTTTTTTGTGCATCTCACTCCAGTCTCTATTTGGAGTAAGGTGCAAAAACTGGTTAAAGACTCCAAATATCTGCACCAAATTTATGAACTGCGGGAAGAATTTGGCGCAAAAAAAAAAGTCATTGCCTCCTCCTGCTTGACTGCCTCTATACTGTGTGACTTCAGGCAAAGGAGCCATCAGTCAAGCAAGAGGAGGCAGCGCTGACCGGGTAATAGAGCTGGAGTGACAGAGGCTTCAGATCTACCATACTATTTGCATATCAATTAAAATGCTAATTACTCAGTAACGGAGGCACGGACCGGCCATGTAAAGGTATAGCTGGACTTTTCTTTGAAAATGCTACATGCACATATAAATTGTCTGAGGGTGAAAGTCTGCTGACAAATTCCCTTTAAATTGGGCACATAGCTAGGGTATCCCATCACAAAAGTGGTTATACACATAGGATGACAAACCCACTCATCTCGATATGAACAGACGACTGGTTAATGTATCCAGACTCTCCCTCAAAGATAGGTATAAGGGTGAAGGAGAATTAGAGGTGTTGGATTTAAACATGCCCAATCCTTAAGGGATTTTTTCCAAGATTAAAGCAGCTTCTTTCCTTCAGAGACATCACTAGCCATGGCCATGTATTGTGCATTGTATTGCAGCACAGATCCATTCAATTTAATGGGGTTGAGTTGAAGAAAAAAAACAGACAAAACCCATGGTTTTCTGAAAGAAAGCCAGAAGCCATGTTTTTCTAATCCTGGAGATCGCCTTTAAAAGGAACCTGTCACGTTCTTCTTTGATATTCACCTGCCAACAATGTCTTGTTAGTGATGCAACCCAGTGGCTCCGGAGCATGGGGACCGTGCATCACTGACAAGACATTGGGGGCAGTTTAATATTAAAAGAGGACGTGACAGGTTCCCTTTAAGAGGTATCTGGCTGCAGGCTCCACTCCCTATTAAAAATACATGCAAGCTCAGCTTAGCAAAGCATACAAGTGTAGGCCCAGGAGGGTCAGGGGTTGGGAGGATTCACAAGTCCAAGTTTCCTGACTTGATTCTGTTCGTGTGACCAGAACCCAACAGTTTCATGGGCATATATATGAGATTGTTGAATTTGACTTGTAGAATAAACTTAGCACACAAGAAATTGCCTCAGGTGAAAATTTTATGTAATCCACGTGTTGTAGTAAAAGATATACATACAAACGTTTCGCTCAATCAGACCTTCCTCAGTGTTCTACAGAAAATAACAAAGTAGAAAAAAAATGATAAAAAATAAAGTATATACAAAATATGAATTATCTGGGTCAATACGTATGGAAATTTGTAAGACAAGAGAATGTATCCACAAAAGATTTGTACATCACCACTATCGCCCCTCCCCTGTCTGCTGGTCTGATAATGATGTCTTTGTCATCTCGTAGTGACCTCAGTGCCTGCTAATCTAAGGGAGTGAGGTTGGAAGGGTAATGTAGTATACCTCTATCAATGTCTTTTCGGAGGTTTTGGAAAGAATCATCCACAAAGCCTATAAAAATATTTATAAAAAGAAAAAAATGTTGTTCATTCGAAAAGATCATCCGACTTCCTAAATGGTGAAAATTTAATAAAAGACTATCCAAAATGGGAGTCCAATATTTTGCATTTAAATGTGCCCATATTACGATATATTGTAAAATGGGCAAATAGATACATAAAGTACTGTATATCTAAAAATATACCTAGCTAGATATATACACACACCAATTTGCAGATATACTGTAATTTTTGCTTTGATGTAAAAAAAAAAAAAAAAGAAAAAAGAAAACATTTAAAGTGCTAGTTGCAAAAACGAAAAATTATTACTGTAACTATAAGCAGCTTGATAATTGTATGAAAAATTATAAAAGAAAAAAGACATACATAAACCTAAACAATCCTATCATGTCCCTATTCTTCTTAGCATGAGCATGCAGGATGCAACCAGATCTGCGGTGGAGATTTGCAACCTAGCAATCGTAATCTCCATTCATCCACACGGACGTCGATCTGTCATACAACATACTATACGTATGTGAGCGCGTACAAATACATAGAGCACACACAGAAGCACTCATCTAACAAAGCAATTCAGCCCATACATACCTTGCAGCCAAATAGGATTCTGAGAGGAAGTGATGCTGAGTGATATCAGAGTGAGGATTGTGGGATTTGTAGTAGTTTAGCTTGGAGAAAGGAGAATAGGGGCTGCACTAGGACTGCATTTCCCAGTGTTCCCTGTATGAGGGGACTCGGACAGCCAATCACAAGCTCACTAGGATTCAGGGAAAGTTCACGTTTCATTCTGCACGAACATGCAGCTTTCTTCTTCTTCTGGGCAGTTGAAACAAATTTGTGTATCATGTTTGTAAATATTCATTAGATAGAATCTAAACATGTCAAGGCATAGCTGTATTTGTAGAACTAAAAGTCCCAGCATAACCTAAATTAGGCCTCAGTGCTTTATAACAAAGGAGGCATCAATAGCTTGCCAAGTTTTGGTTGGTTCTTGTGGCTTCTCAAGAAAGTAAGAAAAAAATTCTGAACATGCAATCTGAAAATATTGACACAGGAAGACAATGTCTTACAGAATCCATGTCATTTGAGATTCCTCCACAATACCAGATGACTGATGGGATCAAGGCCTAAAGGGGTTGTCCAGGATTCGGGAAGAGCGCAATGTCAGAACTCTCCAGCGCCGGGAGTGAGCAGGCACGACTAGACATGCGCTGCCTTACTACAGATGAGCTGAGTGAGGATGGACACATCTACCCCGAATGTGGTCAAAAGAATGCAAATAGCGTGAGCGCCCCTTCCCGTCACTGTGCAAAGGGAATTTGTCACTAGACATGAGCCAATATGTTCCTTATTCGGCAAGCTTACACTGGCTTAGCATGGACAATTAAACACCAAGCAATGCATCTGAAAAACGCAGCATTAGCGTCAAATGTGAACACTGCCTAAGTATTAAAAAAAAAGATATTTAAAAAAAAACTAGCTTTCTTATTTTTAATTTTTTCTTGCTCTTGAGACAACTAAACAAAAAAATCTTTCCTTCATTCGTCACAGGCAGTCAATCAGAGCTCAACTTTTATTTTCAAAAAATTTATAAGGGCTCATACTCACTTGCGAGAGACTCACATGAAAACCTGGCACTGCCGCCCGCCAGCACTCGGGCTGGAGCGTGTGACTACATGTATTTCTATGTAGCCGCCCGCTCCGGTCCCAGAGCCAGCAGCAGTGCCAGGTTTTCATGCGAGAGACTCACATGAGAATCATGCCAGTCTCTCGCAAGTATGAGCCCTTAAGAGAAACTTATGACAACTATTATAAAGAGGAAGTGGACGATTGCCCATAGCAACAAAGTTTTTCTCATTTTCACAGGCCCTAGTTGGTCGCTATAGGTAACTGCTGAATCATAGAATCATAGAATCGTAGAGTTGGAAGGGACCTCCTGGGCCATCTGGTCCAACCCCCTGCTCAAAGCAGGATTCGCTAAATCATCCCAGTCAGATGTCTGTCCAGCCTCTGTTTGAAGACTTCCATTGAAGGAGAACTCACCACTTCTCGTGGCAGCCTGTTCCACTCATTGATCACTCTAACTGTCAAAAAGTTTTTTCTAATATCTAATCTGTGTCTCCTCCCATTCAGTTTCATCCCATTGCTTCTAGTCTTTCCTTGTGCAAATGAGAATAAAGTTGATCCTTCTACAATGTGACAGCCCTTTAGATATTTGTAGACAGCAATTAAGTCTCCTCTCAGTCTTCTCTTTTGCAAACTAAACATTCCCAAATCCTGCAACCTTTCCTCATAAGACAGGGTTTGCAGACCGGTCACCATTCTGGTCGCTCTTTTCTGAACTTGCTCCAGTTTGTTGATGTCTTTTTTAAAATGTGGTGCCCAAAACTGGACACAATATTCCAGATGAGGTCTGACCAAAGAGGAGTAGAGGGAAATAATGACTTCACGTGATCTAGACTGTATGCTTCTGTTAATACATCCTAGAACTGCATTTGCCTTTTTTGCTGCTGCATCACACTGTTGACTCATATTCAGTCTGTGATCTATTAGTATACCCAAGTCTTTTTCACATGTGCTGTCACTTAGCCCTATTCCTCCCATTCTATATATGCTTTTTTCATTTTTATTGCCCAGATGTAGTACTTTGCATTTCTCCCTGTTAAAAACCATTCTGTTAGTTACTGCCCACTTCTCTAGTTTATTTAAATCTTTTTGAATCCTCTCTCTCTCTTCTCTAGTATTAGCTATCCCTCCTAGCTTTGTGTCATCAGCAAATTTAATCAGTTTACCCTCAATTCCTTCATCTAAATCGTTGATAAAGATGTTGAACAATACAGGGCCCAGGACAGAGCCCTGTGGTACCCCACTTGAGACATTCTTCCAACTGGATGTGCAGCCATTTACGACCACTCTTTGGGTCCGATCACTAAGCCAGTTATGAATCCACCTAACAGTTGCCTTGTCCATTCCATACTTAGTCATTTTTTCAATAAGGATTGTATGAGAGACTTTGTCAAATGCTTTGCTGAAGTCAAGATATACTATATCTACAGCATTTCCTTGATCCACCCAATCAGTGATACCGTCATAGAAGGAAATTAAGTTAGTCTGACATGACTTATTAGTTACAAACCCATGCTGACTCTGTTTGATCACTTCATTCTTATCCAGGTATTGACTTACATGTTGTTTAATAATTTGTTCAAATTATTAAACAAGAGTCCCTGGGTGGTCGCTGAGTCCCTGGGTGGTCGCTATAGGTAACTGCTGAGTCCCTGGGTGGTTGCTATAGGTAACTGCTGAGTCCCTGGGTGGTTGCTATAAGTAACTGCCGAGTCCCTGGGTGGTTGCTATAAGTAACTGCCGAGACCCTGGGTGGTTGCTATAGGTAACTGCTGAGTCCCTGGGTGGTTGCTATAAGTAACTGCTGAGTCCCTGGGTGGTTGCTATAGGTAACTGCTGAGTCCCTGGGTGGTTGCTATAGGTAACTGCTGAGTCCCTGAGTGGTTGCTATAAGTAACTGCTGAGTCCCTGGGTGGTTGCTATAAGTAACTGCTGAGTCCCTGAGTGGTTGCTATAAGTAACTGCTGAGTCCCTGGGTGGTTGCTATAAGTAACTGCTGAGTCCCTGGGTGGTTGCTATAGGTAACTGCTGAGTCCCTGGGTGGTTGCTATAGGTAACTGCTGAGTCCCTGAGTGGTTGCTATAAGTAACTGCTGAGACCCGGGGTGGTTGCTATAGGTAACTGCTGAGTCCCTGGGTGGTTGCTATAGGTAACTGCTGAGTCCCTGATTGGTTGATATAAGTAGCTGCTGAGTCCCTGGGTGGTTGCTATAGGTAACTGCTGAGTCCCTGGTTGGTTGCTATAAGTAACTGCTGAGTCCCTGGGTGGTTGCTAAAGGTAACTGCCGAGTCCCTGGGTGGTTGCTATAAGTAACTGCTGAGTCCCTGGGTGGTTGCTATAGTTAACTGCCAAGTCCCTGGGTGGTTGCTATAGGTAGCTGCCGAGTCCCTGGTTGGTTGCTATAGGTAACTGCTGAGTCCCTGGGTGGTTGCTATAGGTAACTGCTGAGTCCCTGGGTGGTTGCTATAGGTAACTGCTGAGTCCCTGAGTGGTTGCTATAAGTAACTGCTGAGTCCCTGGGTGGTTGCTATAAGTAACTGCTGAGTCCCTGGGTGGTTGCTATAGGTAACTGCTGAGTCCCTGGGTGGTTGCTATAGGTAACTGCTGAGTCCCTGAGTGGTTGCTATAAGTAACTGCTGAGACCCGGGGTGGTTGCTATAGGTAACTGCTGAGTCCCTGGGTGGTTGCTATAGGTAACTGCTGAGTCCCTGATTGGTTGATATAAGTAACTGCTGAGTCCCTGGGTGGTTGCTATAGGTAACTGCTGAGTCCCTGGTTGGTTGCTATAAGTAACTGCTGAGTCCCTGGGTGGTTGCTAAAGGTAACTGCCGAGTCCCTGGGTGGTTGCTATAAGTAACTGCTGAGTCCCTGGGTGGTTGCTATAGTTAACTGCCAAGTCCCTGGGTGGTTGCTATAGGTAGCTGCCGAGTCCCTGGTTGGTTGCTATAGGTAACTGCTGAGTCCCTGGGTGGTTGCTATAGGTAACTGCTGAGTCCCTGGGTGGTTGCTATAGGTAACTGCTGAGTCCCTGAGTGGTTGCTATAAGTAACTGCTGAGTCCCTGGGTGGTTGCTATAAGTAACTGCTGAGTCCCTGGGTGGTTGCAATAGGTAACTGCTGAGTCCCTGGGTGGTTGCTATAGGTAACTGCTGAGTCCCTGAGTGGTTGCTATAAGTAACTGCTGAGACCCGGGGTGGTTGCTATAGGTAACTGCTGAGTCCCTGGGTGGTTGCTATAGGTAACTGCTGAGTCCCTGATTGGTTGATATAAGTAACTGCTGAGTCCCTGGGTGGTTGCTATAGGTAACTGCTGAGTCCCTGGTTGGTTGCTATAAGTAACTGCTGAGTCCCTGGGTGGTTGCTAAAGGTAACTGCCGAGTCCCTGGGTGGTTGCTATAAGTAACTGCTGAGTCCCTGGGTGGTTGCTATAGTTAACTGCCAAGTCCCTGGGTGGTTGCTATAGGTAGCTGCCGAGTCCCTGGTTGGTTGCTATAGGTAACTGCTGAGTCCCTGGGTGGTTGCTATAGGTAACTGCTGAGTCCCTGGGTGGTTGCTATAGGTAACTGCTGAGTCCCTGAGTGGTTGCTATAAGTAACTGCTGAGACCCTGAGTGGTTGCTATAGGTAACTGCTGAGTCCCTGGGTGGTTGCTATAGGTAACTGCTGAGTCCCTGGTTGGTTGATATAAGTAACTGCTGAGTCCCTGAGTGGTTGCTATAAGTAACTGCTGAGTCCCTGGGTGGTTGCTATAGGTAACTGCTGAGTCCCTGGGTGGTTTCTATAGGTAACTGCTGAGTCCCTGGGTGGTTGCTATAGGTAACTGCTGAGTCCCTGAGTGGTTGCTATAAGTAACTGCTGAGACCCGGGGTGGTTGCTATAGGTAACTGCTGAGTCCCTGGGTGGTTGCTATAGGTAACTGCTGAGTCCCTGATTGGTTGATATAATTAACTGCTGAGTCCCTGGGTGGTTGCTATAGGTAACTGCGGAGTCCCTGGTTGGTTGCTATAGGTAACTGCCGAGTCCCTGGTTGGTTGCTATAGGTAACTGCCGAGTCCCTAGGTGGTTGCTATAGGTAACTGCCGAGTCCCTAGGTGGTTGCTATAGGTAACTGCTGAGTCCCTGGTTGGTTGCTATAGGTAACTGCTGAGTCCCTGGGTGGTCGCTATAGGTAACTGCTGAGTCCCTGGGTGGTTGCTATAGGTAACTGCTGAGTCCCTGGGTGGTTGCTATAGGTAACTGCTGAGTCCCTGGGTGGTTGCTATAGGTAACTGCTGAGTCCCTGGGTGGTTGCTATAGGTAACTGCTGAGTCCCTGAGTGGTTGCTATAAGTAACTGCTGAGTCCCTGGGTGCTTGCTATAAGTAACTGCTGAGTCCCTGGGTGGTTGCTATAGGTAACTGCTGAGTCCCTGGGTGGTTGCTATAGGTAACTGCTGAGTCCCTGAGTGGTTGCTATAAGTAACTGCTGAGACCCGGGGTGGTTGCTATAGGTAACTGCTGAGTCTCTGGGTGGTTGCTATAGGTAACTGCTGAGTCCCTGATTGGTTGATATAAGTAACTGCTGAGTCCCTGGGTGGTTGCTATAGGTAACTGCTGGGTCCCTGGTTGGTTGCTATAAGTAACTGCTGAGTCCCTGGGTGGTTGCTAAAGGTAACTGCCGAGTCCCTGGGTGGTTGCTATAAGTAACTGCTGAGTCCCTGGGTGGTTGCTATAGTTAACTGCCAAGTCCCTGGGTGGTTGCTATAGGTAGCTGCCGAGTCCCTGGTTGGTTGCTATAGGTAACTGCTGAGTCCCTGGGTGGTTGCTATAGGTAACTGCTGAGTCCCTGGGTGGTTGCTATAGGTAACTGCTGAGTCCCTGAGTGGTTGCTATAAGTAACTGCTGAGACCCTGGGTGGTTGCTATAGGTAACTGCTGAGTCCCTGGTTGGTTGCTATAGGTAACTGCTGAGTCCCTGGTTGGTTGATATAAGTAACTGCTGAGTCCCTGAGTGGTTGCTATAAGTAACTGCTGAGTCCCTGGGTGGTTGCTATAGGTAACTGCTGAGTCCCTGGGTGGTTGCTATAGGTAACTGCTGAGTCCCTGGGTGGTTGCTATAGGTAACTGCTGAGTCCCTGAGTGGTTGCTATAAGTAACTGCTGAGACCCGGGGTGGTTGCTATAGGTAACTGCTGAGTCCCTGGGTGGTTGCTATAGGTAACTGCTGAGTCCCTGATTGGTTGATATAAGTAACTGCTGAGTCCCTGGGTGGTTGCTATAGGTAACTGCTGAGTCCCTGGTTGGTTGCTATAGGTAACTGCCGAGTCCCTGGTTGGTTGCTATAGGTAACTGCCGAGTCCCTAGGTGGTTGCTATAGGTAACTGCCGAGTCCCTAGGTGGTTGCTATAGGTAACTGCTGAGTCCCTGGGTGGTTGCTATAAGTAACTGCTGAGTCCTTGGTTGGTTGCTATAGGTAACTGCTGAGTCCCTGGGTGGTTGCTATAAGTAACTGCTGAGTCCTTGGTTGGTTGCTATAGGTAACTGCCAAGTCCCTGTGTGGTTGCTATAGGTAACTGCCGAGTCCCTAGGTGGTTGCTATAGGTAACTGCTGAGTCCCTGGGTGGTTGCTATAGGTAACTGCCGAGTCCCTAGGTGGTTGCTATAGGTAACTGCTGAGTCCCTGGTTGGTTGCTATAGGTAACTGCCGAGTCCCTAGGTGGTTGCTATAGGTAACTGCTGAGTCCCTGGGTGGTTGCTATAAGTAACTGCTGAGTCCTTGGTTGGTTGCTATAGGTAACTGCTGAGTCCCTGGGTGGTTGCTATAAGTAACTGCTGAGTCCCTAGGTGGTTGCTATAGTTATCTGCCAAGTCCCTGTGTGGTTGCTATAGGTAACTGCTGAATACATACAATAGGTTCTGCAGCCTCCGAACTGTGCAGCGCTCTTCCCTGATTGGCTGCCTCCACTCATGCGGCCTCATCGAATTGCACTCTGGGAATTGTAGTGAAGCTCTAGTCAAACACTTAAAAAGTTGAGTTCTCGCAAACTACATATCCCAGAATGCACTTGGTAAAGCTCGCCAGTTTCACACTTGTCTCTTACCTTGTACAAGCCTCCGCCGAAACTTCACTTCCTCCAAACACAATGTGAGTGAGTCTTGGAAGGTATTTATGAGCAGTGCTGTATGATTCTGTCACTTTTGTGTATGGGTGTTGTGCTGTTACACTGTGTCAGTGAAGTTAGTCCCAGGAACTGCTGTGGAACCATGGGTGCCAGCATGCCCTGTCACTTGAGGTTGGGGGAGGGGAGTATCAGCTCTGCACCTGTACTAAAGCTTGTAGTCTGTCCCTGTGGAGTGTGGTATTAGGCAATAGAACTATAACATAAGTTTATATTCTGTCGTTTGCAGTTTCTGGGGTCTTTATGGCGGCCCGGGCACAGGATACATATTCCTAATGGGGTCACAGTCTGCGTCTCATGGACGCTCACGGGGCGCTAACTGTCCCAAATATATCATCTGCCCTGTGCAGTCTCCCATCAGTCCCATAGAGATATCCCTTGTTCTGATCTACAATCAGATTTCACAATGCAAACTTCAGTTATGATTAAATAGACCTGACGAAGCTGGTGTACTTACACGGAAAAATCAGTCTTAGAATGGCCGTGTAATTTTTTTTTTTTTTTTTTTTTAAATTTCCTGCCTGAACTTTCAAAAAGGAAGTACATCAGCCTCATCAGGTGGAAGGGATCGATTTAATAATGTATTCAGGCTGAGTTGTGAAATCTGATGATAGATCTGAAATGAAAGCTATAACCAGTTCGTCCCAGACGCTGATCCAGTTGTGATAAATCTGATGATCTAGTAATACCTTTTGTTAGTTGGTCTTACAAAGTGGAAAACTACTATGATTTTAATGTTTCGTGCCAAGCATGCTGAAAAATGTCACAATGTTGGACACATTGGGGGCGACGGTAGCAATGCTTCCAAGACCCTTTATACCCATTTAACAACCATATAATGGAGATGTAAGTCCTATGGTCACAGGGTCCCTGCAGGTGTTGGCTGTGTCACACAGCCGGCATCTGCCTGTAACAGCAGTGACTGGAGCTAGCTTCAATTGCTACTGCCATTTAACCATTTAGATGCCGCTGTCAATCCCTGTTCCAATGTGCGCGTGCACCCATCGCTCGTCCCGAGAAGCCGATGTGTTGTGCTGGAGACCTGCTATGTTGGCCCTTCTATGGGCTTCATAGGAAAACTGTGATTTAGCTATATATTGCAATATTGCAGTACATAGCATAAGTAATCAGGTGGGGGGGGGGCTAAAAAATAAAGTACTAAAAAAAAAATGGTTAAAGTATAAAGATGTGATTCATTCCATTTTTCCCATAAAAAAAAAAAAAACAACATATTTGGCATTGACCCTTCTGTAAAAGTTCAATCTATCAAAATATACAATTATTTTAACCACCTGTTAAATGCCAAATGGAGAAAAAAAGGAAATCAAAACTCCAGAATCTTTTTTTATTTTTCAGTTGTCGTACTCCTCGCCCCTCCTACCTTAAAAAAACACACACACTTTAAAAAGCAATCAAAACATTGTATCTACTGGAAAATATCAATAAAAATGTCAGTTCAGCAGCCAAAAAATAAACCCCAACCATAAACATCTAGTGATGAGCGAGCGTGCTGGGATATAGTGTTATCTGAGCATGCTCGGGTGTTATCCGTGTTAGGGTATGTGTACGCGATGAGTAAGCGCTGCGTACTTGTGCAGCGTCCAGATGTTACCGATTTCAAGCAATCCCACGTGCACTGTGTGTCCACACATGCCCGTGCCTCACCCTTGGAGAGTGACATGCGGCACGTCTTTCCAGATCGCAGCTTGTCCATTACTCCTTCGGTGACTATAGTCTCTGCAAGATAAATTTCACCCATAGAATGTATTGAGCGCGGTGAAGCCGGACCTTTCAGTGAACACATGCGGATCAATCAACGGCAGCACTTTGGACGCAGCGGACATGCTCTGTGTCTAAAGAGTTGCCACTTCTGGATCGTCTGCACATACCCTTAGGCAGCCACAACACATGCATGGATTGCCTAACAAACAATTCCTGCATGTGTTGTGGCTGTCTAACAGCTGCGAGACACGCACCCTGAGATACTCCGATAACACCTGAGCACTCTCGCTCATCACTAGTTACAACCTCAAAATTTGATTGTCGCCATTTTCAGTTTATTAATTTTTTAATACAATTCTGAACTATTTTTATTAAACAACCTTTTCACTTTTGGCATCTCCGTAATCGCACTGACCTAAAGAATTATCTTGCTAGCAGGTAATTACTGTACAATAAACCCCATAAAAACACCCCCCCCCCAAAAAAAAAAAAAAAAAAAATTTTTTTTTTTCACCATTTTATCCCACTTTTTTCCTGTTTTCCAGTACATTGACCGCTTGTAAGGTCTCCTCACCTGTCTCGTTATTCCCAGTCTCTTCTGTCTTTTGGTGGAATAAAATGGATAAGAAGCAGCTGACGGAGAAGATCCTGAATCACGCTTTGGGGATCATCTACCTGCTGACCGGGGAGGTGAGTGGCGGTGCTCCTATCTATATAGGCGTCATCGGACATGAAACATCCCATAACCTGCTGGGTAGGGGGAATTATCACACATTTCCAAGTGCAGATAATTGGGATCTAGTGGAAAAAAAACTTTTACAATGTAAGGCTGTGTGCACACTCAAACGTTTTAAAAAAAATAAAATATGATTCAGAGGAGAATTGGAAGAGTTATCGTCTTTCTGGTGGATTGTGCCTGGAATCGATGGATGTGGTGGTGTAGCAGGGCTACAACAAGGTGGTGGCACTCATAAGGTGCCTGACTCTCTATATTCTGTAGGGCAGTGGTCCCCAACCTTTTTTGCACCAGGGACCGGCTTGAAGCAAGATCATTCTTCCATGGCCCGGCAGGGCGGGGATGGAGGTGTGACAGGGGCGGGGATTTGGTCATAAGGGGGCGGGGCTATGGACTTCGTTGTAGTTTAGCATTGCATACTTATTACTTATCAATTAATTATAACATTTATAATGTGACTCAACTCACCATAGGTTTTGAATGAGTGGGAGCACCTGGCTTGTTTCTCTGTTTCAGTGGGAGCACTGGGCTACTTCTACTGATGACCGTCACTGCTAAAGATGATTGGAACCTACAAGAAAATGGAGCATTGAGCACTTAAGAAAAATTATACTGGAGTACTGTACATGCTGATTATTTTCTAATCATCAGAAAATGTATGTGTGGTTCCCCCCGTCCTGTGCAGCTCTGTGTGGCTCCCCCTGTTGTATGCATGGCTTCCCTGTCCCATCCTTGTATACATGGCTCTGCTCCCATCCTGTATGCATGGCTCTGCTCCCACTCTCTCATCCTGTATGCATGGCTCTGCTCCCACTCTCCCATCCTGTATACATGGCATCCCCTGTCCCATCCTTGTATACATGGCTCTGCTCCCATCCTGTATGCATGGCTCTGCTCCCACTCTCTCATCCTGTATGCATGGCTCTGCTCCCACTCTCCCATCCTGTATACATGGCATCCCCTGTCCCATCCTTGTATACATGGCTCTGCTCCCATCCTGTATACATGGCTCTGCTCCCACTCTCTCATCCTGTATGCATGGCTCTGCTCCCACTCTCCCATCCTGTATACATGGCATCCCCTGTCCCATCCTTGTATACATGGCTCTGCTCCCACCCTCCCATCCTGTATGCATGGCTCTGCTCCCACTCTCCCATCCTGTATACATGGCATCCCCTGTCCCATCCTTGTATACATGGCTCTGCTCCCACCCTCCCATCCTGTATACAAGGCTCCGCTCCCACTCTCCCATCCAGTATACATGGCTCCGCTCCCACTCTCCCATCCTGTATACATGGCTCCGCTCCCTCTCTCCCTCCCTTGTATATATGGCTCCGCTCCCACTCTCCCTCCCTTGTATATATGTCTCCGCTCCCACTCTCCCATCCTGTATACATGGCTCCTCTCCCACTCTCCCTCCCTTGTATATATGGCTCCGCTCCCACTCTCCCTCCCTTGTATATATGGCTCCGCTCCCACTCTCCCTCCCTTGTATATATGTCTCCGCTCCCACTCTCCCATCCTGTATACATGGCTCCGCTCCCACTCTCCCTCCCTTGTATATATGGCTCCGCTCCCACTCTCCCATCCTGTATACATGGCTCTGCTCCCACTCTCCCTCCCTTGTATATATGGCTCTGCTCCCACTCTCCCTCCCTTGTATATATGGCTCCGCTCCCACTCTCCCTCCCCTGTATGCATGGCTCCGCTCCCACTCTCCCTCCCTTGTATATATGGCTCCGCTCCCACTCTCCCTCCCCTGTGTATATGGCTCCGCTCCCACTCTCCCTCCCCTGTGTATATGGCTCCGCTCCCACTCTCCCTCCCTTGTATATATGGCTCCGCTCCCACTCTCCCTCCCCTGTATGCATGGCTCCGCTCCCACTCTCCCTCCCTTGTATATATGGCTCCGCTCCCAATCTCCCTCCCTTGTATATAAGGCTCCGCTCCCACTCTCCTTCCCTTGTATATAAGACTCCGTTCCCACTCTCCCTCTCTTGTATATATGGCTCCGCTCGGCTCCCCCATCCTCCCCCATCATACTTACCCTCACATCGCTGACCTTCCTTCGGCTGAACTTCCCTCCCTGCATCTCGCGGCGCTTCAGCTCCTGTGCGGAGCGGTCACGTGCTACCGCTCATTAAGGTCTATGAATATGGACCCCACGCCTATGGGAGATGAGTGGCGTCCATATTCATGACCTTAAATGAGCGGTACACGTGACCGCTCAGCGCTGGATGAAGCCGCCGCGGGATGCAGGGTGAGTATCAGCTGCTGCACCGCCGCCGGTTACCCTTCTGTCCGCGGACCGGCAAGGGCACTGCAACGGCCCGGTGCTGGGCCGCGGACTGGTGGTTGGGGACCCCTGCTGTAGGGTATCCATTAAGATTTAGAGAGTGAGAACTAGAACTTCTCACACACGGGGGGCAAAATATATCATGTATAGTGATGAGCGAGTATACTCGTTGCTCGGGTTTTCCTGAGCATGCTTGGGTGTCCTCCGAGTATTTTGGTGTGCTCGGAGATTGTGTTTGTCGACACAGCTGCATGATTTGGGACTGCTAGACAGCCTGAATCCATGTGTGGAATGCCTGTTTGTTAGGGAATTCCCACATGTATTCAGCCTGTCTAGCAGCCGCAAATCATGCAGCTGAGACGATGAAAACTAAATCTCCGAGCACACCATAATACTCGGAGGACACCCAAGCATCCTCGGGAGACCCGAACAACGAGTATACTCGCTCATCACTAGTCATGTATTCTGCACAAACTGCTTTGTAAATTCCATCTAACAATTTTGACCAACAAAACCCCTGTTCTGTTCTGGGCAGCTTGGACTAAAAGCAAAGCAATTTCTCTTAGGGTAAGTTTACACTAGGTGTTTTTTCTACTTTTTTTTTTTCTGCAGCAAAGCCTGATTTCTTGTCAGGAAAGAAGCTGCAGAAAAAAACCGTTTTTTGAGCGAGTTTGCTGTGGTTTTGGCATTCTAGATTTGTCTCTTGTGCATTCTGATAAAGTATAGTGTTGGGAAAAATAAGTCCTATTCTATAGAATGGCAGGTACAGTACTAATTCAGGAATGTGCCTCTGACTATGGAGCCCCTCAGAACTAAAACTAGAGGGAATATAGTTCAGTGCCCAATTCACCCCCCTCCCACTACTCCCCAGGTGATGCATTAATTAGGATGCCCAACTGACCAATGGAGTTAAAGGGGAAGGGGCATCCGGCCACACCTACAAGGGTTAAATCCAGGTGCCAAGGGTCAGTTCCTTCTCTTTCCCCCTCAGGCTGTCCCTTGGAAGCTGATGTCCCACCCTCCATCCCTTATATGTTCAACTCTGATTTTTATATTGTGTAAATAAAAAAAATGCATATATGCATACAATTGATGATATTAAGTCACAGCGGAAGTTGTAGAGTAAGGCAAAGGTTCGTGACTGCTCGTTTGCCGGCTCGCATGTCGGTAGGGGACAGGGCCTACGGCGATGAGAAGTTACAAAGTGTAAGAGCCTTTCTCTGCCTATGTAATTAATTAACTGTGACCCACCTGTTTCAGCCCATCTAGGCCTGTCTGTGTTTCATTGCGGGATTGGGGCGAGGGGGGAAGGCACTGTTTAAGGTACACGGGTCTATGCAGTCTCAGGTTTTGGCACAAGAAATGCAGCAAAACCTGATACCTGCGTTTTTGTTGCCTTTTTTTCCCCATCCATTCATTTCAATGGGTGAAAGAGCATGTCACTTCTTCAGCGTTTATGTTCAAAAAACCATGCAAAGCACAAAATCCTGATGACACAAAACAATGTGTGTATGAGATTTCTGAAATCTCATTGGCTTTGCTGATACTGTAAAACACAGCTAAAAATTAGCGTAAAAAAGCTTAAAAAACGCCCAGTGTGATTGTAGCCTTAAAGGGCCTGGCCAACACTCAAAATGCATTTAATGTTCCTAGAAACTTCCCCATAAACACACAATATTTTTTTTCTGTGTCCCCACGATGTATAATTTCCAGTTTCAACTTTATCCCCACTAACTAAATTTTCCACTTACACCCCCCTCTCGAGCTCAGCACCCTTTCCAGCCCGCTCTACCCCCCCCCCCTTTAGTGACGCCCATTCTTCCATCATATATGGTCTCCTCATAGTCGCCCTGACCACTATTCCACCTACATGTGGCTCCCAACACATCACTTCACCCCTATGGTCACTGGCCATGAAGCCCTTTACAGTAAACATTTACGGTATTCATATTACGCCCCAGACTCCCCATTTAAGAAGTTTCAGCTTCTCGTCCTTATCAGTTTGTACAAATCGGCTGATTTCAATAACTTCTCTCCATCCGATGCCGGAGTCACACTAGTGAGAAAAACAGACGAGTGCTATGCGATAAAAAAAATTACATTGTACTCGTCCCAATGTTTATCTATGGAGCAGCTTCCAACATCCGAATTTTTTTTTTTTTTTTTTTCCCCATGCCCGTTTTAAACAGGCTGAAAAAATCGCCATGCTGCGGCCAAGACTCACCAATGCAAGTCTATGGGTGAGAGAAAAAAACGGATTACACACGGACCACAAGTGTGACTTCCGAGAAATGCGCACCGGTGTACTTTAACAAAAGCCGGCAATTCATTTTGCGATACAGAAAAATCGCACTGACATGTTTAATAAAGAATAGAAAGAATAGTTATATACTCATATATACCGTATATTCTCTCTCGCTCGCGCTCTCTCTTTTAGTTTTTTTTTTATATGTCTTTGACTAATAATTAGATTAGGGTATGTGTGTAAAATTTTGGACATGTAGATGTTAAATTAACAGGTAAATTCGTTGAAAAAAAATGCGTGGGCTCCTGCAGTAATTTCTCCGCCAGAGAGGGAAATCCAGTGACTTAAGGCAGATATTAATAGCCTAGGGAGGGGCCATTGTTTTTGACGCCCCCCCGGCTAAAAAAAAATCTGCCCTCAGACACCCCAGAAAAGGCCCATCTATAAGATGCGCCTTTTCTGGCCATTAGCCTTTCTATTCCCATTGTCTTTAGCGGTGGCTCATGGGTTAATAATGGGTTAATGTCACCTTGCTATTGAAAGGTGACATTAAGCCGGGTTAATAATGGAGAGGTGCCAATAAGACACCTATCCATTATTAATCCTAGAATAATAAAGGGTTAAAAAATACACACACACACATTAATTACAAATTATTTTAATGACATAATCACACAAAGTTTTTGACCAAATTTATTATTCAGAGACATATAAAAAACTAAATGAAATGGTTTACTGTATGAAAACCATGTGTCATTTCATGTCGGTTTTTGTAATGATGTTACATTACACTTGTGTGTGTGTGTGTATATATATATATATATATATACCGTATTTTTCGCTTTATAAGACGCTCCGGATTATAAGACGCACCCCAAATTTTGAGGAGAAAAATAGGAAAAAAACTTTATTTTTAATAAAATGGTGGTGCATCTTATAATCCATGCGTCTTATTGCTTTCCAGGGGTGGTGATGGAGGAGGCCGGAGTGGAACATTGCTGCTGGGATAAGGGGGTGTTTTGATGTGCAGCGTGCCGCTGCCGGTGTCTGTTACTGCCGCCGCCCTCTGTCCCCTGATGCTTGCCACCACCGCCACGCTCTGTCCCCCGGTGCCTGCTTGCCACCACCGCCGCACTCTGTCCCCCAGTGCCTGCTTGCCACCACCGCCGCGCTCTCCCCCGGTTCTTACCGCCACCACCGCGCTCTGTCCCCCCGGTGTTTGCCGCCATCGCCGAGCTTCAGCGCTGAAATCTCATCTCCCGAGATTTCAGTGCCGAGATGTCCGTCTGCGCATGCGCGGCGGCCATTTTCCAGGAAGAAAGCAGGCATGGAGCGACAGAGACCCCCCCACGCTGAACGGGACAGAGCGCGGCGGCGGCGGTGGGGCGGAAGAAACCACCGGGGGACAGGAGCGCGGCGGTGGCGGACAGCGCAGCGGCAGCATCAGGGCACAGAGTGCCGCGGCAAGTACCCTCAGTGGCAGCGCAAATGTATATCCTCTTTGTAGGACGCACCCCCTTTTTCCCCTCAATTTTGGGGGAAAAAAAGTGCGTCTTACAAAGCGGAAAATACGGTATATATATACAGTTGTGGCCAAAAGTATTGACACCCCTGCAATTCTGTCAGATAATACTCAGATTCTTCCTGAAAATGATTGCAAACACAAATTCTTTGGTACTATTATCTTCATTTCATTTGTCTTAAATGAAAAAACACAAAAAGAATTGTCCTAAAGCCAAATTGGATATAATTCCACACCAAACATAAAAAAGAGGGTGGACAAAAGTATTGGCACTGTTCGAAAAATCATGTGATGCTTCTCTAATTTGTGTAATTAACAGCACCTGTAACTTACCTGTGGCACCTAACAGGTGTTGGCAATAACTAAATCACACTTGCAGCCAGTTGACATGGATTAAAGTTGACTCAACCTCTGTCCTGTGTCCTTGTGTGTACCACATTGAGCATGGAGAAAAGAAAGAAGACCAAAGAACTGTCTGAGGACTTGAGAAACCAAATTGTGAGGAAGCATGAGCAATCTCAAGGCTACAAGTCCATCTCCAAAGACCTGAATGTTCCTGTGTCTACCGTGCGCAGTGTCATCAAGAAGTTTAAAGCCCATGGCACTGTGGCTAACCTCCCTAGATGTGGACGGAAAAGAGAAATTGACAAGAGATTTCAACGCAAGATTGTGCGGATGTTGGATAAAGAACCTCGACTGACATCCAAACAAGTTCAAGCTGCCCTGCAGTCCGAGGGTACAACAGTGTCAACCCGTACTATCCGTCAGCGTCTGAATGAAAAGGGACTGTATGGTAGGAGACCCAGGAAGACCCTACTTCTTACCCCAAGACATAAAAAAGCCAGGCTGGAGTTTGCCAAAACTTACCTGAAAAAGCCTTAAACGTTTTGGAAGAATGTTCTCTGCTCAGATGAGACAGAAGTAGAGCTTTTTGGGCAAAGGCATCAACATAGAGTTTACAGGAGAAAAAAAGAGGCATTCAAAGAAAAGAACACGGTCCCTACAGTCAAACATGGCGGAGGTTCCCTGATGTTTTGGGGTTGCTTTGCTGCCTCTGGCACTGGACTGCTTGACCGTGTGCATGGCATTATGAAGTCTGAAGACTACCAACAAATTTTGCAGCATAATGTAGGGCCCAGTGTGAGAAAGCTGGGTCTCCCTCAGAGGTCATGGGTCTTCCAGCAGGACAATGACCCAAAACACACTTCAAAAAGCACTAGAAAATGGTTTGAGAGAAAGCACTGGAGACTTCTAAGGTGGCCAGCAATGAGTCCAGACCTGAATCCCATAGAACACCTGTGGAGAGATCTAAAAATGGCAGTTTGGAGAAGGCACCCTTCAAATATCAGGGACCTGGAGCAGTTTGCCAAAGAAGAATGGTCTAAAATTCCAGCAGAGCATTGTAAGAAACTCATTGATGGTTACCGGAACCGGTTGGTCGCAGTTATTTTGGCTAAAGGTTGTGCAACCAAGTATTAGGCTGAGGGTGCCAATACTTTTGTCTGGCCCATTTTTGGAGTTTTGTGTGAAATGATCAATGTTTTGCTTTTTGCTTTATTCTCTTTTGTGTTTTTTCCTTTAAGACAAATTAAATGAAGATAATAATACCAAAGAATTTGTGTTTGCAATCATTTTCAGGAAGAAACTGAGTATTATCTGACAGAATTGCAGGGGTGTCAATACTTTTGGCCACAACTGTGTGTGTGTATATATATATATATATATATATATATATATATATATATATATATATTATATTATTTCGTTTGTGTTTTAACAAAATATCGTCATGCAGATGCTTAGATGCGAGAAAAATGCATTCTGGGATTACAATCGGATGACATACGGATCACTGTTCATGAAACATTTGTGCGATTCTGGGCCATGAAAAACGGACCGTTTTTTTTGTTTGTTTTTTTTAATATATGTTGTGTGTGACTCCAGCCTAACACGTAACATCTCCTAATACACATAGGAATATGTGGTGATGAAGAAGAATTCCCTGCACGGCACCGCAGACCTGCTGAGCGGACAGGTGAGTTGTGCTAGTGAAAATCAGTGTAGCATGTGACCGGTCAGTATTCCATACTTGCTGATTGTCTGCTTCTGTGGGACATAGCCACTGCAGAACTTCTTTAGTGGAAATGCTGCAGATTTCCAGCACATTTCATTTCTTTTGCGTTGCAATCTGCATCGCTGCTCATTTTCTGCTGTATCTGGATAAGATTTTGGAAAATCTCATCCCCCCCCCCTCCCCGAGCAGTGAGTGTAATGTGCAGTGCGGTTTCCAACTTAGTATTCAGATGGTTAAATCTGTTTGTGACCTATAAGATGCCAGCTTTCTAGGACCCTTACCTCACTGTGGGGTGAATGGTTGGTCTGCATCAGCAGTATTTCTCACAAAAGCTGAGGGGTTCCAGAAGCAATTTTTTTGAATCCTAGATAAAAGCTATAATACATGCACTTGTAAAAATATTTACCTTTCCAATTTACTTATTAGAATTATCCACCAATCCCCCGACAACTATACTTTTAGGTTACTGGCCACCGCTTTAGCATGGCAGCAGTGGCCGAGCATGCTCTGTGCTTATAAGCTCTTGTCTATTAAGCTTGTAAGCGCTGCACTGAGGCTGACTGAAAACACCAGAGCTCGCTGTTAACTCCTTATACCCGATGGCTTCAGTGTCCCAGCTTTCCTTCTAAGCTACCTAAAATAAGAGCATCACAGGGCTCAAAATGATGTCAGTGGTCCTGACTGTCAATCAAGAGGCTGGGGAGCGGAGTGCTCCTGAAAAGAATGGGTGAGCGAAGCCCTTTAATCCTTTCCATCACTTGGAATACCCCTTTATTTCTATTTATCTTCCTACTATTGAAGGTACCGATAAAATGTGGAGACGTCTCAATCTATTTCTCGATGGAAGAATGGGACTATATTGAAGAACACCAGGACCTTTACGAGGACGTGATGAACGAAAATCAGCAATTCATCTGTGCCACAAGAGCGCCATCGAATGTGAGCTCAGGTAATTCATCCTTACCAGTTCGTTATATGAGCACATGGCTGTGAGGGCATTCTAGTAATTGTGGTTCCACAGCAGCTGCAGAGGCACGGTATGGTGATGGCCGAATCAGATTGCTATGCAGAATAGGTTACTTTTATGGCAGCACAATCAGGTAGCTGAATTTCGATCACAGTGTCCGTACATGCCCTACAACCTCTGCCTGTGACCATGCTAGATCGGTGTGCCCTCAACAGAGAAACTTGTAAGAGGATTTGTAAAATTCTGCATGTTTTTTATAAAGACAAGAAAGGTTAAATTGGTTCCATAGGTAACGACTAGTGATGAGTGAACGTTCTTGGATAATATGTGTGAGTCCCCGCGGCTGCATGTCTCACAGCTGTTCGACAGTTGCAACACATGAAGGGATTTTCTAACAATCCCTGCATGTGTTGCTGCTGTCTAACAGCCGTGAGACATGCAGCCGCGGGGACTCAAACATATTTTTGAGCATGACAAAGACACTCGGTTATCACCCGAGCATGCTCAGATAACACCTTATCTGAGCGCGTTTGCTCATCACTTGTAATGATAAGTCAGGCATCTTTCTCAAGCTTTCGCTTTAGACATTCTAAAAAAAAATCCTGAATTGACAAATTCTGCGTACTTTGGCTTCTCTGCTTCTATTTGCAGATTGGAAGGAAGAGGATTTGGACTCTGCATCAATTGAGGATGGAGCAGAGGATGAAGGAAATACAGAGGATGCTGAACCTCCAGAGCTTTCTGCTGAGATTCTTACTGGTGAGTAGCGGGATATTACAACATTTCTTAGAGAATAAAACTCCTAACACATGGCACGAGTGAGACCATGATTCTGACAAGGCTTGTTTTATTGTCCGGTCTCAAGATATTGACAATATTTAGGATCGGTCATCAATACCAGTCGAGTTCTGACTCCCGCACCCCCACAGATCGGCTTTTATTAACTACAACAGCAGTGAGATGTAAACATTGTACCGTGCTGCTCCATTCACTGTGTAACAGCTGCTGCAGAACAACTTGTGCAGTACTCTGTACTTATACCGCTGATCTGCAGTACTCAGCAGCGGCCACTACACCTTGAATAGAGCAGCACAGTGCGGCTCTGCTCAATGTGTACATTTCACTGCTGCTGAAGCTTCTAACAGCTGTTCGGTGGCAATGTGGGGTCTTGAAGCCCCACCAATCTGATATTGATGACCGATCTTGAGGGTAAGTCATTAGTATTTTGTGACCGGACAACACATCAAACTTATTTTTAACTGCAGCTTGGAATCCTCTGTTTTTCTTCCCCCATATGACAAATTTGAGAAAAGATATGTAAAAAGTCAAAATTGTGCTTGTGTCTATCACTTGACATGACTGGTCTCAAGCTAGATGATTGCCCCCAACATTTGACTCCTATTTATGGCGCTTCCGCTTTGATGATGATAATGGGTTTGTAAATGTTTTCCTAACAATGGTGCATGCTAAATAAATCATGGAATTACATGTTTATATCCAGATTTTTTCTCAAAATTATGTATTTAAATTTTTCTTTGTAGATTAAAACTTTGAAATAAACATTGAGATATAAAATGTTAAAATCAGAAAAAGATCTGATCTTAAAAATATATCCATTGTGTTAAACTGGCATGTTCAGTTCTAAATTGTATATTCACAGGTGACGTTAACAGTAACACTCCGAGTATTGAAAAAATGGAGGAGCCCTTGAAGGAAAGGGAGGAAGAAGAAGCGGATATCATTGATGTTACAGGTAATGCAGACACTGTATATAGCCACATACATACATGCCAACAATGTATCACCCTGGCACCAGAGAGGTGACAACTGCCAGATTACTGGGGATCCTTCCCCAGAATGGATATCCTGTGCACCCCACTTGAATGAAGCAGCAGAGCGCATTCTTGACTGGAGAACTCTTCTGCGTCTGTTGGACTGACTCACATAGCCATGTACTGCACTGGTGACTAGTGATGGTCCGAATGGTTGGGACTGACTCACATAGCCATGCACTGCACTAGTGACCAGTGGTGGTTTGAATGGTTGCAACTGACTCTCATAGCCATGCACTGCACTGGTGGTCCAAATGGTTGGGACTGACTCACATAGCGCTGCAATGCACTGGCAACTAGTGGTGATCCGAGCAGTTGGGACTGACTAGAAAAGTCATGCACTGCACTGGTGACTAGTGGTGGTCCGAGCGGACTGATTCTCATAGCACTGCACTAACAAATAGTGAGGGTCTGAGTTGTTGGAACTAACTCACTTAGCTAAACACTGCATGGTGTCTGAGCGCTTGGGACTGAGTCACATAGCCATGTATTGCATTGGCGACTAGTGGGGGTCCCAACGGTTGGACCCCTAACCTATCAGGCAGTTAATTGCTATCTTGTGGATTGGTGATAACTTGTTAGGATTGGAATAACCCTTTGATTCCCACTACTTATTTTACTTGTATGGCCGGATCTACTGGCAGGTTTACCCACAAATCCCTGCTGAACGCTGGGCACTCTGCAGCAGTACACTTTCTAATCAATTTATTATCAAGGAAGCTTTCTAATACATTGTCCAAAGTGAAGGTCACTTTATGGCACAAATGACTTTTTTTTTTTTTTTTCTCATATTGCAGATCATTCTGTGATCAGGGGAAGTTTAGAAAAATCCCAACAAGCATTGTGTCTGGAAGTAGAAACTTTACAAACCCCCTATGTATCTCCAGAGTTCCCAAGAGAAGATTTCACTAATCATTTCATTAGTGACGCTTACGACATGGTAAACCTTCTTTCTAACTCTGTCCCTGATAGACAGAAAGTGTTCTCTCTGGGGGATAACTTCCTCCCTGAGAACGCAGCGTCATGGGAAAATGTCCATATCGTTAGGAGAAAAAGCCGAAAACAAGACCTGCTTTCCAAGAACGATTACCTAGAATACGAAGCCATAAATAAGGAGCAGCTGGGTGAATATCAAAATGACTTTTCTTACATGTCGTGCATAGCTTTACATCAAGAAGCCACTACTCCTTATATCTGCAGTGTATGCGGAAGAAGCTTCATCTCGGATCTATATTTGGCTGAGCATATGAAGAAGCATTCTGTAGAGAAACTGCATCGATGCAATGAATGCGGGAGAGAGTTCGAATACAGATCTCGACTAATCGTCCACCAGAGAACGCACAACGGGGATAAACCTCATAAGTGTGAAGTATGTGGGAAGGACTTTAACTACAGGTCTCGGCTTGTTGTCCACCAGAGGAAGCACACGGGGGTGAAACCTCATAAGTGCAATCAGTGCGGCAAACAGTTCGACTACAAATCTCATCTCCTTAGACATCAAAGCACGCATACATGAAGTGGAAGCTCCCCTTTACTGGCCAGTAGTATTACTAAAGGGGGTCTCTCCTTGTTCGCTGACGTGGACACTGCCGACAGGATATGGCACATGCGCAGAGACGCGGGCTGTGCTGTTGCTCATGTACGCGAAGGAACATAACAGCTACCAATGCAGTTTGTGATTTGAGGACTAAAAAATTTTTCATCTGTGGAAGAAGTCCTGAATCCCGAGGGGGCTATTGTGACTGCGCTCATTGCCAATAAACATTTTGGAAGCCATTGCTGGAAAAACCAAAGATCAGCTTCTACAACATGACAGTTTGCAGAACAAAGCAGAAACAATAAAATGTTTGGTTGTGTTCTTTATGGAAAAGTACAATCGAGTCGTTTTACCATAGTAGGTACAGTATAGGGAGGCAAATGTCTGACTCAGGATGGATTAATTCTAATTTTTTATGACTGTAAGATGCACTTTATCAAGAAAAATTCTTGCTAAAAAGTTGTTGCGCCTTATAGTCCAGACGGCGTTATTGCAGTGATAGTCTCCCACATGCCGTGCCGCTACCTGTTTAAAACACCACTTCAGCGTTTTGAGGTGGATTTTTTTTTTTCAGTGCAGGAATGGTGCTTGTATTGTAAGGTCCCCCCGCATATATACTCACCCTTTGGCATCTTCACCTTTTTTCACCATCGATCTAGTCCCGCAGTTCCATCTTGTGACTGCAACTTCTGACTAACCGTAAGTCAGAAATTACTTCACAAGCTCTCAATGTATCAGTAAGAGCCAGAACAAGGCTTTCCTAGACTTACATTGTACTTGACTGCCGGCAGGTCACAAACCGATGGGCGCAGCGGTGATAGAAGGTGAAAACAGCAGCAGGTATGTATAAGAGTAGGGGCAGGGAACGTAGATTAAAAGTAACACTCCAGGTGTAAAATAAAAAAACACTGGAGTGGTGCCTTAACACTTAAAGGGAACCTGTCACCAGGTGTTTCCCATATAATGTCGGGCCAGCACCTGTACGCCCTCATATACAGCATTCTAGAATACGGTTTCCCCCAAGCTGCTCTGCATAACACAAAAAATAGCTTTTATTATACTCACTTAAGGAAAGGTCCGATTACCAACGCTGGTCTTGGTCCGGTGCTTCCTCTCTTTTTGATTCCCATCCTTCTTCGCTTTGTGTAGATGATACATCCTGTGTCATCCACAGTGTCCTCCATCGTGCTTCTGCGCAGGCGCACTTCTGTGTCCTGCCGAAGGCAGAGGAAAGAACTATAATGTTTATGAGAGGGGAATAGGCAAAGAGCGCCAGCGCATGCACAATACTATACTTTGCCAGGGCAGAGACAAATGCGCTTGCACAGGAGTGCGACGGAGGACCCTGTGGATGACGTAGTGACGTAGGATGCGTCATCTTCACAAAGCAAGAAAGAGGACGGTGATCACAAGAAGAGAGGAAACGTTGGATCAACACCAATGCAAGTCAGTGCGCTGCTTCACATACATGTTTCTCCTTCGCCACATTGGGGGACAAAGGGCCGTTGGTGTAAGCTGCTTGCCACTAAGTGAAGAATACAAAAAGGGTTAGCTTCTTCTCTGCAGTATACACCACCCACTGGCTCCGGATTGAACCAATTCATTATTGGTGTCCGAAGGAGGCACACGGGGTCTGCTATTCAGACCACACTTTATTTTTATTTTTCAGATTTTTACTTTTTTAACCCTTTTTCATGAGGATGACTGGGTCGACGGACCCTTTCAAGGGGCCAATCTCCCCCGACCAACAACATGGTATCCTCTCCTGCGACGTGGGATACCATGCCTGAGCTATACTATGGGCGACGGTTGCCTTCAGGGCGCCGATCTCCCCGCACCAGCATCAGACGTGAACATGGAGTGGCACCTCCATGAACCCCCTTCTGAGCCAGGCTACAGCCGGACATAGCCCTGTGAAATCCTAGGGGAGTGAACCCTTAGGATACACAGAGGTTCCCATGGTGTCCATGCTGCTCCCATTGCACTTGAGGGTTCCTGCCGCAGCCCTGTCCTGCATGCAGAGTGGTAGCTCTGCTCTTCACTCCCTCCAGGCTTCCGGCAGTGTTTTTGATCGGGGGGGGGGGCTTCCGAGCGCGTCGTGAGCCGATCGGTTTTTCCGGCCGGGCACCTGTAATTTAGTCCCCGGCTTGGTCCTTTGCTAGGTCGCAAGCCGGTAACCCTGCCCACAACCACGCGTAACGTCTGCGGTATCGCCCACCTGCGAGAAACGCCTTCCTGATCTCGGCGGACATATTCAGACGAAGACAGGGACCCTGTGTTCGCATCTAGGACCGTCGCTGCACCGCTGGGGACAAGGCTTCTTAGGCTGATTTCACATTAGCGTTTTTTTGTGCAGTGCATTGTGTGCGTCCATGCGTACCTATGTTTAACATGGCGTGCGCATGGTCTTGCGTTTACACATGTTGGTATGCGTTTTTGTGCTCATGCGTTTTTTCAAGGTGTGTGCCTAGGCGCACCAGACGCATCCTGTTGCATTTTTGGGTCCGCCGTAAGAAAAAAAAAACGCATGCGCACGGAATGCGGCAAAATAACGCATTACAGTCTATGGGAACGCAGGCGTGCACGTGAACATGCGCTCGTCTGCGTTTTCGTGCGCATGCGTTTTTGGCGTAAAAATGTGTAGACACTGGTTTTAACCCCTAGAGAACGAACGCGCATAAAAACGTAAACGCATGCAAAAACGCAAGATGCGTTTTTTGTATGCGTTTCTACTGCACATGATGCACTGCGCAAAAAAACGCTAATGTGAAATTAGCCTTAGAGGCGCAGGACCTGGGTAAGTGCTACACTGCTCTCAGGCCCTTTTCCACTCAAAGAGCTCTGCTGATCTACAGCTGCACACACACAGTCTTCCCTGCAGTATATAGGGGTACAGCATGTCTGTTATGAATGGGTCACCGAGGAGGATGGCAGGAACAGGCTAAGCCACCATAAAACCAGAGAGGTTGGTAACTAAGCGGATTGCAGACCCCTGATCCTATCCACACAACTAGCAGTAGCCGTGGAGCGTACCTACAATGCCCTAGACGCCTCGGCACAGCCGGAGAGCTAACTAAGCCTAAAGCAAGAAAGGTGAAATCTAAACTGCCCCGGAGCAGACCCCAAAGGAATAGATAGCCACCAAACATATATTGTCGGTGAGACAAGATGAAACACAAACGCAGGCAGAAAAATAGACTGAGCAAATGATGGGGTCCAAACTGACTAGACAGGATAGGAAAGGAAAGACACTGTCTGCAATCACGCAAAAAACCCTGAAAAATCCAACCCATCTGATGTACAAAAAAACACTGAAGTCACACGACTTCGCCCCCACTATATCAGCACTCCGGTATTAACTGGAAGCAAAACAAAAGAGACCAATATCACAGGGGACTGAACAAACTGACACAAGCAGTAACATGTGGAGCGGTGGTCCAGCACAGCCCCCAGCAGGAGCAAGCTTAACCTGCACAACAAGCAGACAAAACCAGATCAGATGCAAAGGATTAGCAAATGAATCACTTAGCTGAACAATGCATGAACAGGGCAGGAGACATCAGACCTCTGAATGCACAGGAAAGCAATCACCAGCAGGGATTGCAGGAAGTCTGCAGACTTAAATACTCCAATCCATAACCTCAGATCTCCAATCGTCATCATCAGGTGGCAGATCTATGTCAATCTGGCCAGCTCCACTACCTCCAGTAACCACCGGAGGGAGCAGGGGGAGCTTCGGCTCAGAAGTCTGAGCCAGGGAATTCACAACACATGTCCCTACCTAAATCCTCCAAAAAGTCCAGCAAAACAGTGTTTTTTGCTTCACGCACTTCCTGTCAGGCTGCGTTACCAAGAGGACAGAATACTCTGCTCTGTGATGCTTGTGACCCTAAATGCGCTCAGGAGCCACCCACCTTGTCCGATCCAACGGTGAGTAGTACCCCAGAATGGGTTTCGTCATTATTGCTATCTATGGCTTCCCTAACCAAGGCGATTGAGTCTCTTCAGGATCCCTCCAGGAGCAGGACTACTAATTTGCCTGTCTCAGAGAATTCCCCTACATCAGGGGAACCATCGGCCTGCAGGGGCCGTTCTCGATTAAAACCCACACAGGCATCTAGGAAACTGGTTCATAGCTCGTCCCCCAGGCTCTCTGGCGCCTCCGCGTCCGTTAGCTCCATTTCTCGCTCTCCCTTTTCAGGGACTTATTGCGAACACTACTCCGATCCCAAGTCTGATGGGCCACTTGACCTAGAGTTTCCAGGTTATCAGGCTACAGTGGATAGTCTCATTGAGGCCGTCAGTCGTTGCAGGTTGAAGAAGAACCTACTACTATCAACGCAGAAACCGCTGTATTCTTCAAAAAGGACGAAACGTCCTCATAGGGTGTTTGCCAGTCACCCTGAGTTCCAGGACATAGTTCGGCAACATAGGGAGCGGCCAGACAAATGTTTGGCAGGTCAGAGATCTCTTTGAGACCAGAGATCCCTTCTCATCTGACCTCCGCAAGCATTGGACAGAATATCGCTTTTAACCTCCAAGACTCTTCTGTCTTTGCGGGACGGATCCTCCACTAAGAATCCCACAGATCGCCTGATTGACAGCCTCTCCCATTCAGTTTTCGAAGGCATCAGGCTCAGTACTTTTTCCCTCCTTTGCAGCAACCTGGGTTGCCAAAGCCTTGACTTCTTGGGCAAATTCCCTGCATAAGGCCATACAGAAGAATGAACTGGCCAATCAAAATTCCTTGGCCGGCGACTATTTGGTAAACGCCTCCCTAGAAGCGGCTAATTGCTCTGTGCATGCATCCTTTAACGCAGTAGCTTTTAGAAGGGAGCTATGGCTCTAGGACTGGCGAGCGGACTCTGCATTCAAAAATATCTTTAACCTCTCTCCCTAACCACAGCGGCAACTTATTTGGAGAAAAGCTGGACCAGCTTATTTCAGATGCTACAGGCGGGACCAGTAAGTCACTTATCCAGCAGAGAGTTAGGCGCCCTATCCGCCGACAGCTGCAGACACAATTCCTGTCCTTTCGCAGCAATTACGGGTGGTCCTCTACGGCTAGCTCCTCCGGTTCGAGGAGCCGTGCTCATAGGGATAAGAGTCCACAGGCCTCGTACAAACCCAACCAGCCATGGAAGGCTCACCCCCAAAGAGGCCAGATCTAGGGAATCCAGACCTCAAAGACCCTCGGCTAAATGACTTGCAACCCTGTCCGGTTGATACCAGCAGAGTAGGCGGCCTCCTACTCCTGTTTCGCCATGCCTGGCTTGCAGTCGTTCAAGACGAGTGGGTCAAGGATCTGGTGTCCTCCGGATACAAAATAGAATTTTCTTTCCCCCCTCATACCCGTTTTTTTGCCTCCCGTCCCTCCCCCTAAAGCGGGAACAAGGGAATGATCCTTTTACCAAGTCCTGGAGAATGAAAGGTTCGAGGACTTCTATTCAAATCTGTTTGTGGTCCCAAAGAAGGATGGTACAGTCAGACCCATCCTGGACCTAAAGCTTCTAAACAAATTTCCTTCCTGGGCATGATTCTGGACACTTCCCGAGGGTTTGTGATTCTCCCGCGGGACAAGGTCTTAGCCCTTCAGCAGGGAGCCCCGAGCACTCTGTCAACCGTCTCCTCATTCCATCCGTTTCGGTATGAGGATCCTCTGGAAGATGGTAGCCGCAATGGAAGCAATTCCATTTGCACAGCAGCATCTTCGTCCTCTTCAACATGCACTTTTGGATGCATGGGACAAAAGCCCCTTTTCCCTTGATCGACCGTGTTGGCTGACCCCGCGGGTCAAGCAGACACTTCAGTGGTGGATGCTCTGGTCCTCCCTCTTCCAAGGAAAGTCCTTTCTACCTGGCCATTGGCTGGTGGTCACTACCGACGACAGCCTCCTCGGGTGGGGAGCTGTTTTTCGTCATTACACTGCCCAAGGAAGTTGTTCTCCTCAGGAGCCACGTCTTCCCATCAATGTCCTGGAAATCCGAGCGATTCAGCTGTCCCTGTGGCAGTTCCATCGTCTCCTAGCAGGCCGCCTCATCCGTATCCAGTCGGGACAATGCCACGGCTGTGGCTTATATCAATCATCAAGGGGGCACTCGCAGAAAAGCTGCGATGCGCGAGGTGGAACACATCTTTCGCTGGGCCAAACAGAACCACTTGGTTATCTCGGCCGTTCACATTCCAGGAGTGGAAAACTGGGCCGAGGATTTCCTCAGCCGTCAAGGCCTAGCCTTGGGAGAGTGGTCTCTCCATCCAGAGATTTTCCAGCAGATCTGTCTTCGCTGGAGAATTCCAGACGTGGACCTGATGGCTTCCTGGTTAAATGCCAAGGTGCCCGAGTTTGTGGCCCTGTGCTGGGACCCGAGAGCCATCGGGGTGGACGCCCTGGTCCTTCCATGGAGTCGGGTGATACCAGTTGCTCCGGAAAGGCCACGCCGAGCGTGGTACGCAGAACTGGTCCAACTGGTCGCAGACATCCCTTGGCGACTACCAGATCGACCAGACCTGCTTTCTCTGGATCCGATTTACCACCAGAACTCCGGGACCCTGTGTTTGATGGCTTGGCCGTTGAACCCTGGGTTCTGACCCAACGGGTTTTTCCCGTGAGATAGCTTCCAATGGTGGAAAGCAGGTGTCGGTGCACATCTATCGTTGGACCTGGAAAATCTTTTTTGAATAGTGCAGAGATAGAGGTCGGCGTCCGCTTGTTTTCAACATTCCCACCATTTTGGAATTCCTTCAGTCCGGTCTGGACTCAGGCCTAGTGTCAAGCTCATTCAAAGGGCAGCTCTCAGCATTGTCCATCCTGTTCCAGTGTAAGATCGCTTCCAAATCACAGGTGAGAACGTTTTTTCAGGGAGTCTCCCATGTGGTGCCTCCCTATAGAGCGCCCTTAGACGCCTGGGACCTTAATCTGGTCCTACGTATCCTGCATGAATCTCCCTTTGAACCATTCGTTACAGGACATCTCTCTCCCACCTCATGGAAGGTCACCTTTCTAGTCACGATTACTTCGATCAGAAGGGTCTCGGAGTTAGCTGCTCTTTTCTGCCGAGCTCCTTTTCTGATTTTTCACTGAGACAAGGTGGTCCTCAAGCCGTCGCCACCCTTCCTTCTAAAAGTGGTGTCTTCATTCCACCTTAACGAGGATATTGTTGTACCCTCAATTTGTCCAGCACCGGTGTACCGTGTGGAGAAATCTCTTCACTCTTTGGATCTTGTGAGGGCTCTCAGATGGTACGTGTCAAGCAGGGGTGGATTAAGGGTAGCCAGGGCCCCGACTCTGGGTTGGGAAGTTACTAGTTTTCATGATGCATACGGTGCGTCAAGGGGCGGGAAGGGGTTAACTACTGAGGTAAAAAAAACCTCAGCAAATACACAATGTTGCACGAGGCCTCACAAATACTGAGGTAAAAAAACACCAAATACTCGGTGTCCTTGAGGCCTTTCAAATACTGAGCGAAAAACTCACCAAATACTCAGCGTGTGCACGAGGCCTTATAAATACTGAGGTAAAAACTCACCAAATACTCAACATGTGCACGAGGCCTTACAAATACTGGAAGGCTTCCATCCAACATCTAGTCCTGACTCACCTGTACCTAACATCGAAACCAGCTAATAGTCTGCAATCACCGGTTGACCTGGACCCATGACCTGTCAGACAAGTTACTTCACATGAGTCACACAGAGGCTTCTGCTTCATGAACTTCCCCAGAGAGAAGAAGCAGCCTCCGGTGTGCAGCCTGTGGCCGGATACACAGGAAGAGATGCTCCTCGTCGCAGGCTGTGCCCAACATGGCAGCAGAGGGGTTAACGCCACAGACAAGTCGCCGTCTCCTCATAAACTGGACACGACGCTGCATCTGGCGACGAACATGCGCACATTGAACAATGTTAGTGATGTCCCAGATGTTCAGCATTTGGAGGACCAAGGGGGGACAAAAAAGACCCCAGGATTGGAACAGGAGCATGGGAAAGTGGATGGCGGTCGGAGGGGCAGGGTTTAAATAGGGGTCGGAGTAAAAATAAATATATATATATATATATATATATATATAGTCCTATGTTAAAGTTTGGGCACCCCTATTAATGTTAACCTTTTTTCTTTATAACAATTTTGTTTTTTGCAACAGCTATTTCAGTTTCATATATCTAATAACTGATGGACTCAGTTATATTTCTGGATTCAAATGAGGTTTATTGTACTAACAGAAAATGTGCAATCTGCATTTAAACAAAATTTGACCGCTGCAAAAGTATGGGCACCCTTATCATTTTCTTGATTTGAACACTCCTAACTACTTTTTACTGACTTCCTGAAGCACTAAATTTGTTTTGTAACCTCATTGAGCTTTGAACTTCATAACCAGGTGTATCAAATCATGAGAAAAGGTATTTAAGGTGGCCACTTGCAAGTAGTTCTCCTATTTGATTCTCCTATGAAGAGTGGCATCATGGGCTCCTCAAAACAACTCTCAAATGATCTGAAAACAAAGATTATTCAACATAGCTTTTCAGGGGAAGGATACAAAAAGTTGTCTCAGAGATTTAACCTGTCAGTTTCCACTGTGAGGAACATAGTAAGGAAATGGAAGAACACAGGTACAGTTCTTGTTAAGCCCAGAAGTGGCAGGCCAAGAAAAATATCAGAAAGGCAGAGAAGAAGAATGGTGAGAACAGTCAAGGACAATCCACAGACCACCTCCAAAGACCTGCAGCATCATCTTGCTGCAGATGGTGTCACTGTGCATCGGTCAACAATACAGCGCACTTTGCACAAGGAGAAGCTGTATGGGAGAGTGATGCGAAAGAAGCCGTTTCTGCAAGCACGCCACAAACAGAGTCGCCTGAGGTATGCAAAAGCACATTTGGACAAGTCAGTTACATTTTGGAAGAAGGTCCTGTGGACTGATGAAACAAAGATTGAGTTGTTTGGTCATACAAAAAGGCGTTATGCATGGAGGCTAAAAAACACAGCATTCCAAGAAAAACACTTGCTACCCACAGTAAAATTTAGTGGAGGTTCCATCATGCTTTGGGGCTGTGTGGCCAATGCCGGCACCGGAAATCTTGTTAAAGTTGAGGGTCGCATGGATTCAAATCAGTATCAGCAGACTCTTGACAATAATGTGCAAGAATCAGTGACGAAGTTGAAGTTACGCAGGGGATGGATATTTCAGCAAGACAATGATCCAAAACACCGCTCCAAATCTACTCAGGCATTCATGCAGAGGAACAATTACAATGTTCTGGAATGGCCATCCCAGTCCCCAGACCTGAATATCATTGAACATCTGTGGGATGATTTGAAGCGGGCTGTCCATGCTCGGCGACCATCAAACTTAACTGAACTGGAATTGTTTTGTAAACAGGAATGGTCACAAATACCTTCATCCAGGATCCAGGAACTCATTAATAGCTACAGGAAGCGACTAGAGGCTGTTATTTTTGCAAAAGGAGGATCTACGAAATATTAATGTCACTTTTATGTTGAGGTACCCATACTTTTGCACCGGTCAAATTTTGTTAAAATGCAGATTGCACATTTTCTGTTAGTACAATAAACCTCATTTGAATACAGAAATATAACTGAGTCATCAGTTATTAGATATATGAAACTGAAATAGCTGTTGCAAAAACCAAAATTGTTATAAAGAAAAAAGCTTAACATTAATAGGGGTGCCCAAACTTTAACATATGACTGTATATATATTACTACATGCGGGCAGCGCACACATGCACAATCCTCATATTGTATAACTTTCAACTGGTCAAAACATTTCTCTCGGTAGGCCAAAAAAGAAATGTGGCAGGAATAAAGTACACCTCATAATAACTTATGTGTGAGGCAGAAGTGACAAGACCCACCATCTCATGCCCACCTTGCTAGAGGTGCCCACTGCCTATATATAACAAAGTTGATGGAAACAGACGACTTCCACTATGATTGGTTACCGGCTGCCCGACTATACCCATTTCACAACTAGTCACACCCATGTCCACGCCCCAACCACACCCATTTAGCACTGCTGATCACACTGACTGGTACTGAGGGCACAGTGGCTGGCATTGTGGGCACAGTGGCTGGTACTGTGGGCACACTGACTGGTACTGAGGCAAAGAAAGAAAGAACAGAGAGAGAAAAAAGAAAAGAGAGAAATAAAGAACAAAGAGAGAAAGGGGACAGGAAAAAAGGGGAAAGAGAACAGAGATGGAGAGAAAGAAAGAGGGAAAAGAAAGAACAGAGAGAAAATAGAAAGGGGAAAGAAAGAACAGAGAGGGAGAGAAAGAGGGGAAGAGAACAGAGAGCGAAAGAAAGCAAAAGAGAAAGAACAGAGAGAAAGCGAGAACAGAGAGAGAAAGAAAGAACAGAGAGAGAGAAAGAAAAAGAAACAGAGAAAGAAAGAACATGCCCATGGTAGCTTCTTGTTGACATGTTGTACCTACTGTTAATGTTGTTAATCTCCTACTGCTTGGTCAATGAACTTGTTTGATCTGGAGCCAGTGGGTGGTGTATACTGCAGAGGAGGAGCTAACCCTTTTTGTATTCACTTAGTGTCAGCCTCCTAGTGGCAGCATACACCCACTGTCCTGTGTCTCCCAATGAGTGGCTCGGAGAAAAGGATTTTATGATGAGTACACAAAAATCCCTATTTTTACACAGTGATGGTCTGCATGTAAAATACTGCAGCAAGCGCTACTTTATCCTATTCCAAATAAGACTGGCGCAAATCAATGGGTGCGCAAAAAATGAATCACATACCGGGTATCATCCGTATGTCCTAAAAGTCTCTTTACACCAACTTCGGACTCTTCACAAGGAGAAAGGTTACCCCTTAGATCCCAGTCAGAGGTCTCTCAATCAGCCAGATCTCTTGATTTGCATCGATGGAGTTTCATGTTTGACTTTAATTCTAACTTGTGTCAAAGCTTGTTAAAGGGTCGATATTGACTTTTAGGATGGCTACATTCAATGGGGCGTGCTATAGATCTCTTTCCAAAGATTCCATTTGCATATTTAGTGAATATTTCACACTGATGGAACCATCTCAGCTAAGGAGCATCACGACTGTCCATACATCAGAAATACCCTCTGACCACAACAACGATCTCTGCAATACCTTCACTCGAGGGCTTCAGTCTGTACAACACGCTGTAAAATACAGCTCTGGCAAAAATTAAGAGAGCAGTTCACAGTTTTATTAAAATCAGCTTCTCTACATGTCTGACAGCCATTCCATTCCAGTGTCAGTTTAATTCCAACCAGAGTACACCTCATTCTACTTAATGTGCTTCTGATTAGGTGATCACCTGAACCAAATCTTATTTAACGAAGGAAATTATAAAAAAACCCTGCTGTGATGTTCACAATCCTCTTGCAATAGGACAAGCTGGATGCGAAAACAAGTGCTCGTAATATCCTAAAAGTAATAGGAATGAAAAAATAACTTTTAACCATGCCAAAAGAGTTGAAAAGAAAAGTCTAGAGTGAGGAAAAGAAGGGCTCAATTCTGGCTTTACTAGCAGAGGGACACAGTGAGCATCATGTTGCCTCCATCTTTAAAATTTCTAAGACGGCAGTCCATTACAACAAGGTCAAGCAGTAGACATTGGGGACAACAAATCTACAGACAGGCAGAGGGCGAAAACGACTCTCCACTGCCCGGGATGACCGTCATCTTATTCGAATGTCACTCAGCAACCGGAGGATGACATCAAGTGACCTCCAAAACTAATGGCAAATGGCAGCTGAGGAGAAGTGCATGGCAAGAACAGTTTGTAACACGCTCCTAGAGGCAGGGCTCAAGTCATGTAAAGCTAGAAAAATGCCTTTCATCAATGAGAAGCAAAGGAGAGCCAGACTGAACTTTGCCAAAGACTATAAGGATTGGACCATAGAGGACTAGAGCAAGGTAATCTTCTCTGAGGAGTCTAATTTTCAGCTTTGCCCAACACCTGGTCATCTAATGATTAGACAGAGGCCTGGAGAGGCGTACAAGCCACAGTGTCTTGCACCCACTATGAAATTTGGTGGAGGATCGGTGATCTGGGGATGTTTCAGCAAGGCTGGAATTGGGCAAGGTTAATCTTGTGAAGGACGTATGAATTAAGCCGCATACAAGGTTAGCCAGGAAAAACAGTTGATTCCTACTGCTCAGGCAATGTTCCCCAACTCTGAGGAATGGTTTTTCCTGCAGAACAATACGCCATGCCACACAGCTAGGTCAATCAATGTGTTGATGAAGGACCACCACATCAAATCCCTGTCATGGCCAGCCCAATCTCCAGACCTGAACGCAATTGAAAACCTCTGGAATGAAATCAAGAGGAAGATGGATAGTCACAAGCCATCAAACAAAGAAGAACTGCTTAAATTTTTGTACCAGGAGTAACATAAGGTCACCCAAAAACAGTGTGAAAGACTGGTGGCAAGCATGCCAAGACGCATGAAAGCTGTGATTAAAAATCATGGTTATTCCACAAAATATCGATTTCTGAACTCTTCCTGAGTTAAAACATGAGAATTGTTGTTTCTACATGAATAAGAACTTGTTTTCTTAGCATTATTTGAGGTCTGCAAGCACTGCATTTTTTTGTCATTTTGACCATTTCTCATTTTCAGAAAATAAATACAAAATTTAGTGCTTGGAAATTTCAAGACGTTTTGTCAGTAGTTTATAGAATAAAAGAGCAATTTACATTTTACTCAAAAATATACTTATAAAGAGAAAAGTCAGACAAACTGAAAATTTTGCAGTGGTCTCTAAATTTTTGCCAGAGCTGTATTTTTGCTTCAGTGTGAATAAAACTGTAACAGTACGTCTTAACCCCTGAGTGCAATGCTGACATTATACCAGCTGGAAGGGCACCTTCATATAGGGGCTCTCCTAGTAAATGCATACACAGATCGCCCATTCACAGGATACATATAAATATATATTCTATTATAAGTGAAAGTCCCATAGTGGGACCAAGTAAAAAAGTACGAATACTTTTTAAAAAGAATCACAAAATAATAAATAACTATATTGCACCCAGAAATAAATATTTTATGAAAAAAAAAACATACAAAAGAACACATATTTGGTACTCAGAATGACCCGGGATATATAATTCTTACCATTTAACCCCCTCAGTGAACAGCATAAAAAAACAACATAAAAAGCTAGGCAAAAAATGATGCTTTATCAACATATCGCGTAGCAAAAAGTGCAATAAATAAGACGAATGTCCT